>NC_087177.1:14321808-14374308 GCF_035594125.1 Scylla paramamosain
CACACACACACACACACACACCACACACACACACACACACACACACACACACACACACACACACACACACACACACCACACACACACACACACACACACACACACACACACACACACACACACACACACACACACACTCATCTCACAGCTGAGAAGACCCAGGTTTAGTCCTGGGCGTGGTGAGCCTCTTAATGCGTAGCCTTTGTTCTCCTAGCAGCAAGTAGGTATGGGATTGTAACATTGAGACCTTGCTGTCTCAGTGTGTGATGTGTGAGTGGTCTCAGTATGAGTTCTGAGTTTTTTCTGCTGGGGGAATGGGTAGCTGGATGACCAGTAGATGACCGTAGTTGAATGACACACACATTTTGAAATGGATGAAAGGATGAAGAAAGTGTGGATCAGTTAAAGGAAAGACTGGATGAATATAGGTATGGAGATGGCCTGATGTATTTACTTAGTTGTATTGTACCGGACATGAGCCTAAGCTCATTTTGTCCTCTCTCCATAACCATATTTATCCAGTTTCTCTTTAAACATTTGTACACTGTTTGCCACAACTGCCTCTTCCTTCAGATCATTCTAGATTTCAGTTGTTTGATAAGGGAAGCTGTATTTCTTGATGTCACTCAAACATCCACTCTTCTTTATTTTCTTCCTGTGCCCCCTCGTGTGTCTCTCACCCTCCTCCGTGATACCAAATCATTTCTGTCTGTTCCTTTCTATATTATTTACTCATTTGTATATTGTTATCAGGTCTCCTCTCTCTCTTCTCTCTTGTAGTGTTGGTAATCCCATCTCTTCAAGTATTTCTTCATAGCTGAAGTCTTTCAATTCTGGTACCATCTTTGTTACTATCCTCTGTATTCTTTCCAGTTTCCGTATATCTTTTTTTTTCTATGTGGAGCCCAAACTACTGCTGCATATTCCAGTTTAGGTCATATCATGCTTATTATAATCTTGTTCATCATTTCTTTATCTAAATAGTTAAATGCCACCCTAATGTTTGTTAACAAGCTGTATGTAGAGCTGAATGTTCTGTTTATGTGCTTTCAGGCGGTTGTGTGTCCTGGATTATTACCTCCAAATCTTTTTCTTGATTACTTTTCATTATTATTTCTCTTCCCATTTTGTAATTTCATGAAGGTCTCTTTTTACTTTTTCCTATTTCCAACACTTGGTATTTTCTGGCATTAAATTTTAGTTTTCATCTTTGGCTCCATGCTTGTATCTTGTCAATATCCTTTTGTAATTTCTTGCAGTCATTTTCATCCTTTATTATTTTCATTATTTTTGCATCACCAGTAAAAAGATTTATATATATCTATTTAGATCCTCTGTCATATCATTTACATATATTTGAAACATAATAGGTTTCAACACAGATCCTTGCAGTACCCCACTTGTCACTTCGCTGCAACTTGAATTAGTGTTGGACTACTGTGCTCCCTTTAGTCTTCCTTCATTCATGTGTGTAGCTTAGGCCGTGTACTATAATTAGGTAGATGCACACACACGCACACACACACACACACACACACACACACACACACACACACACACACACACACACACACACACACACACACACACACACACACACACCTTTTTATAAGAATATTCATAAAAGTGGTATAGTCAGAAGAAATGCTTAGAAAAATATAACAGCTTACTAATATGGACTCAAACTTGTATAACAGAATCAGACCAAAGTGTTCAGTGTGTCCCTGGAGGTGTTCCATCCCATCACCTGCCTCATCATTGACTTCAACGATGGGTTGCCTGAAGAGGTGTATGGCACAGCCCCACTCTGCCAGTCCAAGTACCCCTACAGCGGCCTATCGAGACGGTCCACTCACTAACCCCTTCAACATAACACATGTCTATGGGTAAGCATGAAATTGAGGGAGATTCTTGTTGGTGTTTTTGTCTTGTGTCTTGCAAATGTAAATATTGAAACTAAAGTTGAGAGAGAAGATTCCATTTCCTATACTTGAGTATCATACTTGCCAGGAAATTGTAGGAAGAAAGAAACGCAGCTGTGTTGGGCATTTATGAGTCATCATTCTCCTGTCATAATGTAGCATTGTGGCTCCCCCCCCCCCCCCCCCCGTCTCTCTCTCTCTCTCTCTCTCTCTCCTCTCTCTCCTCTCTCTCTCTCTCTCTCTCTCTCTCTCTCTCTCTCTCTCTCTCCTCTCTCTCTCTCTCTCCTCTCTCTCTCTCTCTCTCTCTCTCTCTCTCTCTCTCTCTCCTCTCCTCTCCCTCTCTCTCCTCCTCTCTCTCCTCTCCTCTCTCTCTCTCTCTCTCATCACCAAAAATGCATCTTTATTTCTCATATTCTGACATCACTTTTTTATCCACTCCTGAACTTTTATTTCCTTTCAGATTTGTTCAACACAAAAGTGGCAGATCAGATAACCTCTCCTTTCATTCCACAGGAATGAGTCCTTGTATAATGTATCAGTGGTGGTGGAGGACCTGCTCATTACTCTGAGACAGCGGCTGCCAGTGGTTGTAGCCTACCTGCCCTGCAATGCTCCTGTGGTGTGGCTGCCCAATGGTGTGTCCTCCCCCTTGGAAGCCCCAATTGTTATGCGTTCCAGGCCATTCAGAGTGACGGCAGGTGCTACTGTTGAATGTAATGGAACTGTGGCTACCAAGTGAGTGTGTCAGAAAGAAAAAAAATTATCATTTACCATAGTTATATACAGTGGTTACCAAATGCCTCTCTTTTTGAACAATTTGGTTTTTGAACAAAATTTTGAACTCATTATTGCTTTTGGTTGTGGTACCATAATTTTGTTCTAGAACAAAGTTACTTGATTTCAAATATTAAAAGACATGGCAAAAGCTGCTGTTTATTATTAATTTATAGTTTCTATAAATATCTACTTCATTTTTATATATTTGGAGGAGAGACACAGAGTGTAAGACAGTAATTCAATCTTTGAAACAAAGTAAATGTGATCCCACTGAAAAGCCTCGATGTAAACAAACAGTTTTCAGCGTTCAGGACTAATCCCAAGCCACCTGTGGTTCTCTCGATGACCCCCAATGCCATCACTACTGCACAAGTGCATTTTTTCAGTAGCTTTTTCCAGCAGCAAGATGTCTAAATGTTATGATCACCTTCATTTTGGTGGTAATTTGGTTGCTCCTCTCTGTGTCCCTCTGTAAGGCTTCCCTCACTAGATCAGTCTACACCAGTGATTCTCAACCTTTTTCTCCCATTCCCCCCTTCATGAATTCTCAGCATTTGTGTGGCTTCCCTTCATTTTCCCAAATCCCACCCTGACAAAAAAAAAAATAAATAAATAAATAAATAAAAAAAATAAATAAATAAATAGATAAATGTTGATGAGAACACCTTTGCTTTATTACAAAGTTGACAGTCATTATTATTTTATATTTGACATATTTCTGTGATATGCTTAACTTACATCACTAGACTACAAAAGACTAGTGGACTCAAGCAAACTTGAATGTGGTTGGGAAAAAGTTCAGTTGTTAACCTCTCCATATTTTATCACACATCAGTGGGAAGGCTGACATTGTTTGTCAGGACATTGTGATGCAATTTTTTTTTTATTCAGATTCCTAACATTATTTAGAAATCTATAATTTGTAACAGCCCACCTAAATTCTTGCCCCCCAGGTTGAGAACCACTTCTCTAAACAGTATCTTCTGATGAGTTTTGTCATACTAAGCTCATTAATTACATCCTTTCTGTATAAATAATTTGTGAGATTGAGATGTTGTGAAGCAGCCATCTTGGCTGTGGGAGCATGTCATAAACCACTAAGGCAATGTAGGCTGGTGTCTGGGAATGGATTAATCCATTTTACATTGATTCCTATGGGGAAAATAGTTTTGGTTTTTAAAATTTTGGATTTCAAATGGCATTCAGGAACAAATTAAGTTCAAGAACTGAGGTTCCACTGTACTAGTAACTAATTGATTAATTGACCATATATCTAGATATCTATCTATCAAACTATTTATGACAGTTATCTGATAAACATCTATATTTGAGAGTTGCTCCTGTTTATTTCTTTTATGCAATTCCCCAGAAAATCATGGACCATAACAAAAGTGGAGGGAGATGGAGGAATCCCAGTGGAAGATGTCATAGTTGAAGGATTCATACCCTCGTGGAACTACTCAGAACTTGCTGTTCCCGCCAATTTCCTTGATTATGGGACTTACCTCTTCACTTACAAACTCCAGCTCCTTGCATCCAAAGTCTTCCCCCTTTTCAGAACTGCCTCTACTTACATGACTGTATGTACACCAGTATTCTCAATCATTCATCTCTTTCTCTGGTAAACTCTGGAACTCCCTGCCTGATTCTGTATTTCCATCTTCCTATGACTTGAATTCCTTCAAGAGGGAGGTTTCAAGACACTTATCTTTCAAATTTTGACTACCGCTTTGGACCCTTTTCTGGTACTGGCATCTCGGTGGACTTTTTTTTTTATTGGATTTTTGTTGCCCTTGGCCAGTGTCCCTCCTACATAAAAAAAAAAAAAAAAACATACTGAAGCTTCCATTTTTTCTCTATCTTTGTATTTGGAGTGGTTGCAGTATGATGTGGATAAACAAAGAGTCTCATACAAAGGGAAGGAGGCTCAGCAATAATGTTTTTTTTTCCAATCAGGTAATAAAGACACCACTACAAGCGGTGATCATTAAGGGTGGCATGTCCAAGGTGAGCCGAGGGTATGGCACTTCCCTTGTACTGGACCCTCATCAGTACTCACTGGACCCAGACTGGCCAGATGACAAGGTATGTTGTGAGTCCAAGGTGCCTCATTTCACTGTGCTTAGACAGATCAAGGAGAATAATGAGATTTACCTGAGGAAAGGAATAAAGAAAACAGGTCTTGGTGTTAATACATAACTTGGTAAGAACTGTAGAGACAGAGAAAAATGTTCTACTTTACTTCATTAAGTTTTCTTTTCCTCACATTTTACTCTGTCTTTCTTCCTTCTTGTGTCCAGAACTTCACCTACACGTGGTTCTGCCGTACTCTCACTGATCCTGAGCACCCCTCAGTTGAAGGTCTTCCCCAGGTGTACAACACTCAGCTCATTCCTGAGCCACTTTCTGTGGCAGGCCAAGCAGGAGGAGGCTGTTTTGGCCAGGGACCTGGTAATCATGTCAGGACAAGTTTAATTTCTATACTTCAGTCTCTCACATTCATGTGATAAAGACAACAAAGTAATTTGAATAGGAAAATAAGAGGAGTAATGATCAACAAATTTCATAACTTTCTCCAAGACCATCATATAATGATATCAAACATCTTGATATATATGTTTAGACAAACACCATTGAATCTGTTTTTAACTGCTGATTTATTATCTGAAGATAAAAGCCATTATAGTTTTATAACTATTTTAATCTAGAATAAAATTCTTGAGGATCAGATGAAATTTACAAATTATATGTAATTTACTGAAGACAGCAATCTCCTTAATTTAGTTTCATTGGGATTCATGAATCAGTTTCTCTTTGTATCATTTAGGATGTTATTGTCATGAGTTTTGAAAAGTGTTTTAGATGTGAGACATGGAAAACTTATGAGGCAAGGCTGCTCACATTCCTTACCTTGCACAGGCTCACTTGATTACATGATTGGCTTCCTGAACCTTGACACCTCTTCCTTCACTCATGCTGATGCAACTTATGAAATTGAAGTGTTGATAGAGAAAGACACACGCTTTGCTGTGTCTCGAGTGTGTGTTGATGTCCTACAAAATCCTCCTCCTTCCATAGAGATAAAGTGAGTTTGGGCCTGTCATTTTTGCTTGTGTGTCTTTTCTCATGCTGCAGAATGATTACAGCAACTACAGCCTAGGGTATAGCTAGGAGCTAGGCAGTGAGTTTATATGCATGTAAACAATATATGGGTAATAACTGAGGGAAGGATTGCAGGTATGTGAGAGCCAGATACATAAGTGTGCATTACAGATTATGTTTTTTCCTTAATTCAGACAGGATCAGAAAACTATGGTAATGTAGTATTCCTGGTGTATATCAGTTAAGGGAAGCTCTACATGCTAGCCTTATACCTCTTGATGCCTACAGGTGTGCTGATGAGAAAACCTGCAGGCCAACTTTCTCTGGCCTCTTGGTGAACCCCTCAGCCCGGGTAGCCTTACAGACCCTCTGCTCAGACTATTGCCACAATGACATGGAATATTCTTGGTCCATCACCACTATTGAGGATCAGCCAGTTGTGGAAGAGTCGACCTGCACTGAAAACTGCCAGCCAGGTAAGAGGAAAGGAAGATGCTGATTTCAAACATAGCATAACTCAATCATCATCATCATCATCATCATCATCATCATCATCATCATCATCATCATCATCATCATCATCATCATCATTGTTACTCTAGCAATCTTTGTTATTGTTATTTTCATATTTTACTTTTATTTTTATCCTGTGTGGGCCATCCTATGTGAGATTCTCAGCCTGGTATATAGATAAATAGATCTCACTGTAATTTTGGGACCAGTACCATCAGGAGACTTGTTTACTTTTTTCTATTTTTGCCCTTAATTGGTGTTCTTCACAAAAAAAGAAAAAAAAATGCTGTGGGATCTATTTGGGGTTTCACTCACCCAATTTTCTCTTGGCTAACACATAATCATAGAAAGCATCACTAAATATAATCATAAATAAAATGATGTCTCACATGTCCCCTACCTGTATGGTTCCAGTGCACACCATCCCTCACCAGATGCCTCTTATAGAAAGGGGAACCAAAGCTTATGAAGTGATTCTTAAGGTCCTTTCTCAATGTTCTGTTGATGGACTTGGTTATCTGGTCATATATACTTTGGTTCACCCACCCTTGGCCTCAGTTCTGTGATATTTCTAGGTTCTATCTGTTTTCTAGCAACCTCAGAGGACAGTGGCTTTCTATTTGTCAGGTTATGCCTTTAATGCATTCCATTATGTTCCTGGGATTCATTTCTTGGTTTATATCATTGCTCTCCAGGAACAATATGGTTAATTCGTGAGGCTATTCTAGCACCTGATTTAATCTTTGATTGTGGTCAAAGGCACCAGCTCTGGGTCCAAGATGGCAAAAAGTCCTAATTTTACATCTGTGAATTTGTGGGATGGCTTCGGGTATATTGCTATGCCCAAATAGTACAATATGAAGCATCTGATAGAAGCTTCTTGAATCTTCAGTTTTCTCAAGAGACCCTAACTTCCTCACTTGGGGCACCAGAAATATTTAAGATGTGGGAACTATTTAGGGGTTTCACTCACCAAATTGCCTCCCGGCTAACACATATTTACAGAAATCATCACTAAGTATAATTATGAATAAATGATAACTTAGCTGTGGACCATGTAGCTGGAAGTTATGGAGACGGCCTGAGGGGTGGTCGCTGGTGTTTCAAACCAGCTGGTTGGCTGCGCATTTGTAGCTAAGACAGTTCTCTTGTCTTACCCAATGCTTCTGACTTCTAAGTTTTTGCCAACTTAGCAAATTTAACTAAGGAAAACTGTTAGAGTAATGAGAATGCATCTTAACAGGACTGTAGTCTGGTGGCAGCTCTGGACAGGCAACTGAGCTAAGCAGTGAGGCTCGTTGCCTCCTAGCCATGTCAAACAACAAAAGAAATGCGCATTCTGTTCACTTCTACTTCTAATTTTATCTATTTCAATAACTAATACTTAGTTCATACTAGATTAACCTTAATTACCCCTTCATATGACTTTACAGCTTACATACAAGTCACAACAGAAACACATTGATATCGTGTGTGATGCAGTAGAAATTTCCACACGTTTGTCATTCTTCAAGACGAATTCCATGCATGTGGCAACTTTAGCCACTTGACAAGGCTCCTCAACAAGCTGCAAGATTATGCAGCCTCTTTGTTAGTTTACTGTCCACTATGAAGGAACAGTCATGGTCAGACAATAGATTTTTCTTCACACTTACATTAAGAAGAAATTTCTTATGATGCCTTTTTGCAGTGCTTCCAACTGGGAAAAATTCAAAAGACATTGCAATTGGCAGTGAACTCTTCAGGCTGAATCCAGGTATTGAGAAGTTTAAAGTGACCCTCACAGTAACCACACCATCAGGAACTAAAGGTGAGAAGATGGATATCCATGCATGAGTAGGATGGGTTGTGTGGTACATGGTATAAAAAGCACAAAATTATTAGAAACTTAGGTTTATTTACACAGAATTTATGGTCCCAAGAACCTCCTTTTCTAAGTTTAGAGTAGTTTGTTATGTATATATTTTCTTATAATTGGCATCACAGGAATGGTGCTTATAGAAACTAATTGAATGTGAACAAATATCTTCTCTCGTTTTCCATAATTCTACATGGAGCACATGTCTCTCTTTGTATTTATTTTGGGGAGGGTTCAAAATACACATCCAAAGTGATGGTGCTGAATGGTAATGGAGATGCCTGTTTTGTGTTTTCTCATGCCTCAGGGGAGTATGTCATGACGCTGGTCCTCAACAAGCCCCCGTCAGGAGGGAGTTGTGATGTGAAATTATCTGTTGGACGAGCTCTCATTGACAATTTTGTATTTGCCTGCACTGGTTGGGCAGACCCCGAAGAGGCAGGAGTGGACCAGTATGTTTTCTTCAGTGAGTACCACTGCCCTCATCATATCAGTATGGACATGTTGTGTGGATGTGTGTTATTATTAGTTAGTGTGTGTGTGTGTGTGTGTGTGTGTGTGTGTGTGTGATTCACCTATGGTCATCTGCTGGTCATCCAGCCAGCCATTCCCCTATGGAAAGAGCTCAGAGCTCATAGTGACCGATCTTTGGGTAGGACTGAGAGCACTTACATACCATACACCAGGACACCGAGGTCACAACCCCTCAGGTTATATCCCATACCTATTTGCTGGTACGCATTAAAAGGCTTGCCCATTTGTCTCGCAGCTCCTGGGATTTGAACCCAGGCCTTCTTGGTTGTGAGGCAAGCATGCTAACCACTACACTATGCAGTGTGTGTGTGTGTGTGTGTGTGTGTGTGTGTGTTTAACCAGTTGTATTTACTTAGTTCTATTATACAGGGGATGAGCCAAAGCTCATTTTGTCCTATCTCCGTAACCATATTTATCCAGTTTCTCTTTAAATATGTGTACACTATTTGCTGCAACCACATCCTTCAAATCATTCCAGATTTCAGTAGTTCCCTACAGGAAGCTGTACTTCTTGATGTTGCTTGAACATCCACTCTTCTTTATTTTCTTCCCATGCCCCCTTGTCTGTCTCTCTCCCTCCTCCATCTGTGGTACCAAATCATTTCTGTCTATTCTTTCTATATTGATTACTAATTTGTACATTTCTCTTCTTTCTCTTCTCTCTTGTAGTGTTGGTAATCCCATCTCTTCAAGTCTTTCTTCATAACTTAAGTCTTTCAATTCTGGTACCATCTTTGTTACTATCCTCTGCATTCTTTCCAGTTTCTGTATATCTTTTTTTCCATGTGGAGCCCAAACTACTGCTGTGTATTCCAGTTTAGGCCATATCATGCTTATTATAATTTTCTCCATCATTTCTTTAAATAGTTAAACACTATCCTAATGTTTGTTAATAAGCTATATGTAGAGCCGTATATTTTGTTTATGTGCCTTTCAGGTGGTATTGTGTCCTGAATCATTACTGCCAAATCTTTTCTTTGTTACTTTTCATTATTATTTCTCCTCCCATTTTGTACTTTCACAAAGGTCTCTTTTTACTTTTTCCTATTTCCAACACATGGCATTTTATGGCATTAAATTCTAGTTTTGATCTTTGTCTCCATGCATGTATCTTGCCAATATCCTTTTGTAACTCCTTGCAGTCATTTTCATCTTTTATTATTTTCATTATTTTTTACATCATCAGCAAACAGGTTTATACATCTGTTTAGATCCTCTGTCATATCGTTTACATATATTTGAAACATAATAGGTGCCAACACAGATCCTTGCAGTACCCCACTTGTCACTTGTCAATTTGATTTAATATCTCTGATTACTGCTCTTATTTCCTTCCCTTGTAAATAATCATCTATTCATCTCAATGTTGCTCCCTTTAGTCCTCCTCCATTCTCTAGCTTCCACATAAGGCTTTTGTGGGGAACTTTATCAAATGCTTTTTTGAGATCCAGGTATACTGCATCAACCCATCTGTTCCTCTTTTGCATTCCATCTGTTACTCTCGTATGGAAGCTCAGTAGATTTGTAACACAGGATCTTTCTTTCCCAAATCCAAGTTGCTTTTCTGTAATTATCTTTTCATCTTCTAGATATTCCACCCACCTGTCTTTAATTACTATTCAACAAAGCTTGCTTACAAGCTTTGTGTTAGTGTTAGTGACACCAGTTTATAATTTAATGGTTCCATTTTATTTCCCCCTTTGTGTGTGTGTGTGTGTGTGTGTGTGTATATTTCATGTATTGGTGTTTATTTATTTATTTTTTTTATGTAAGAGGGTCACTGGCCAAGGGAAACAAAAAAGTGAATAAAAAAATCCCAGCCCCAGAAAAGATGTCAAGAGAATTGTTGAAAATTGAAGAATAAGTGTCTAGAAACTTCCCTCTTGGAAGAGTTTAAGTCATAGGAAGGAGGAAATACAGAAGCAGGCAGGGATTTCAGAGTTTACCAGAGAAATGAATGAATGACTAAGAATACTGGTTAACTCTTGCATTAGAGAAGTGGACAGAATAGGGATGAGAAAAAGAAGGTCTTGTGCAGCAAGGCTGTGGGAGGAGGGGAGGCACATAGTTAGCAAGATTAGAAGAGCAGTTAGCATGAAAGTAGTGGTAGAAGATAATAAGAAATGCAAAATTGTGGTGATGAGAAAGAAGCTAAACACAGTCAGTTAGAGGAGGGGAGTTGATAAGATGAAAAGCTTTTGATTCCACCTTGTCTAAAAGAGCAGTATGAGTGGAAGCCCCCCATACATGTGAAGCATACTCCATACATGGATGGATGAAGCCCCTGTACAGAGTTACCATCTGGAGGAGTGAGAAAAACTGGCAGAGACAACTCAGAACGTCTAACTTCACAGAAACTATTTCAGCTAGAGATGAGATGTGAAGTTCCCAGTTTAGACTATAAGTAAAGGACAGACTGAGGATGTTCAATATAGAAGAGGGCGAGAGTTGAGTATCATTGAAGAAGAGGGGATAATTGTCTGGAAGGTTGTGTTGAGCTGATAGATGGAGGAATTGAGTTTTGAGGCATTGAACAATACTAAGTTTGCTCTGCCCCAATCAAAAATTTCAGAAAGATCAGAATTCAGGCATTCTGTGGCTTCCCTGCATAAACTGTTTACTTACTGAAGGGTTGGACATCTATAAAAAGACATGGAAAAGTGCAGGGTGGTATCACTAGCATAGGAGTGGATAGGACAAGAAGTTTGGTTTAGACTTTAGAAGATCATTGATGAATAATAGGAAGAGAGTGGGTAACAGGACGGAACCCTGAGGAACACCACTGTTAATAGATTTAGGAGAACAGTGACTGTCTACCACAATACCAATAGAATGGTAAGTAAGGGAACTTGAGATGAAGTTACAGAGAGAAGGATAGAAACCAGAGGAGGGTAGTTTGGAAATCAAAGCTTTGTGCCAAACCCTATCAAAAGCTTTTGATTTGTCTAAGTCAACAGCAAAAGTTTCACCAAAATCTCTAAAAGAGGATGACCAAGACTCAGTAAGGAAAACCAGAAGATCATCAGTAAAGCAGCCTTAACAGAACCCATACTGGTGGTCAGATAGAAGGTTGTGAAGTGATAGATATTTAAGAATCTTAATGTTGAGGATAGATTTAAAAACTTTAGATAGGCAGGAAATTAAAGCAATGGGATGGTAGTTTGAGGGATTAGAATGGTCATCTATTTTTAGGAACAGGCTGAATGTAGGCATACTTCTTGCACAAAGGAAAAGTGTTGATAGACAGAGTTGAAAGAGATTGACTAGGCAAGGTGCAAGCACAGAGGTGTAGTTTTGGATAACAATAGGAGGGACCCCATCAGGTCCATAAACCTTTTGAGAGTTTAGGCCAGCGAGGGCATGGAAAACATCACTGCAAAGGATCTTAATAGGCAGCATGAAATAGTCAGAGGGTAGAGGAGAGGGAGGAACAAGCTCTGAATCATCCAAAGTAGAGTTTTTAGCAAAGGTTTGAGTGAAGAGTTTGACTCTGGAAATAGATGAGATAACAGTGTTGCCATCAGGTTGAAATAAAGAAAGGAAAGATGAAGAAGCAAAGTTATTTGAGATGTTTTTGGCTAGGTACCAGAAGTCAAGAAGGGAATTAGATTTTGAAAGATTTTGACACTTCCTATTAATGTAGGAGTTTTTGGCTAGGTGGAGAACAGACTTGGCATGATTCCAGGCAAAAATATAAAGCACATGAGATTCAGGTGATGGAAAACTCAAGTACCCTTTATAGGCCACCTCTCTATCATGTATAGCACAAGAACAGGCTGTGTTAAACCAAGGTTTGGAAGGTTTAGGCCTAGAAAAAGAGTGAGGAATATATGCCTCCATGCTAGACACTATCACCCCTGTTATGCACTCAACACACAGAGACAGGTCTCTGACATGAAAGCAGTAGTCATTCCAAGGAAAATCAGCATAACACCTCCTCAGGTCCCCCAATTAGCAGAGGCAAAATGCCAGAGGCACCTCTGCTTAGGGGGATCCTGAGGAGGGATCGGAGCAATAGGACAAGATACAGATATGAGATTGTGTTTGTGTATGTCTTTTGATATGTTCTATGTGTTCCATGCATCCTGTGTGTTCTAGATGCCTTTGTAGGTTTTATATTTTTATGAATTTCATGTATGGTAGTTATGTGCTTTGTGTCATAGATGTTTTATATTGTTTATTAGTCTTCTGTGTATTTAGTAGTAGATGTATCTTAAATTTTCTTTTTCTATTAAGGCATTTTCTACATTCAAGTGTATGTTTGAAATAATTTTTGGACTACAATAATTTTCTACCAGTGTCATTTTATATGTTTATATTCTGTAAATTTCAAGGTCTTAAGCATGCATTATGAAACAAATTATGTAACTGTGGTCAATAAGACTACTACTACTACTACTATATTTTGTGGTGTATACAAACGATCATGAATTTATGAACATGTATGTATAATATCCTGTTTGCACATGTGTTTGTATCTTCATATTTGTAAACATGAAAAAAAAAAATATTCAGAATTGCTAACTTCCACTCTCTGTGTATAACTGAAAAAGGACTGATTGACCTGTGCATCCCCTTATCCTCATGGTTTGGTCACATTTTTGGAATAGTTATTTGTTAGTTTTCAATGAAAGGATGTGCATGCAAGGCAAAACTCACAAAAATCATGAAGCTTGCATGACAGCATTATTTTTTTCTTTCCTTCATCTCACCAGTGTATGTGGAAACTATTGGGGACCCTCTGAAGGAAACCATTGTGGCTTCCACTAGTCCTAATGCCAACCTCATCCTGCCCATAGGAAAGTTTACAATCTTCTGTGAGATATGGGACAAGTTTGGTACCTATGCAGAGGTGACTGTGGGAGAAGCTGAAGTGAGTATTCTCTATAAAAGGTTGAAAGTCTGTACATCATATGCTTTATATGAGAAGAAAATTATATATATATATATATATATATATATATATATATATATATATATATATATATATATATATATATATATATATATATATATATATATATATATATATATATATATATATATATATATATATATATATATATATATATATATATATATATATATCAACCAATGGTCTGCTAAATTGCTGCAAGAAAACTTGGGCTAGCATTCCTAGTTGTGATTTTGTTGCTGCAGAATGGGGCCCCACAAAATAAGATTTACATTTTTAGCAGTAATAACTTCTTTGAGTTGCATATATGCACACTTCACTAAGGTGCATTAGAAATACCTAACTGCCCATCATTTCTTCCAAACAAAGCAAACATATCCTCCCATATTTTGATAAGCAATTAATGGACTTTCCTTTCTCAGGCAACACTACCATCCCAGGATGAAGTGGAAGCCTTCAATACTGCAGAAAGGATTGAGTATCTGACTGCTGTTGGAGACCAGTTCACTATAGGAATGCTGCTGAAGGCTCAGGCCTCAGTGAGGGAACATGCTCCATGGCTCAACCTTGATATGAATGCCTTAAGCAATCTTACAGCTGATGAGATGGAAGACAGGCTAAAGGATGTGGCCAAGGTGAGGATAAGATGACTTTGTATGAAGGTTGGATGAGGTAAGGCTGACTGAAAATGTATATATATCCCATTGGATGAGGAACCATTCATGAGATTCTTCAAGTTTCACCATATCTACTTGATTTATTCACTACTCAAACACTTGAATGGGAAGAACTGAGAGCTGTAGTTGTTATGTAAAACTTTCTTGGTGCCTGCCCATCAAGTGCATTATAGAAGGTGGGTGTTTTAGTTTTGAGAAGTATATTAATCTCACCATTTCTTGTGGAAGTATTGCGATATCATGTCATCTCACAATATCACTAGTGTATATCAGAAGTGTGAATGTAATGCACACACACACACACACACACACACACACACACACACACACACACACACACACACACACACACACACACACACACACACACACACACACAAACACACACACTATCACAGGGAAGAGTACCAAAAGATTGGAAGAGAGCAAATATTACACCAGTATTCAAAGGAGGAAATAAGGAAAACCCATTAAATTATAGACTGGTGTCCTTGACTAGTGTTGTAGAAAAAAATATGTGAAAGAACAATACAGGAAAGATGGATGAAACACTTGGAAAAAGATAAAGTTTTGATAAAATTGTCAATTTGGATTTAGGAGGGGAAGATCATGCTCCATGAACTTATTGTCCTTTTATTCAAGGGTAATCGATATTGTGCAGGAGAGAGATGGATGGGTGGATGGTGTGGTGTCTATTTAGACTTCAAGAAAGCGTTTGACAAAGTACAACACCGAAGATTCCTATGGAAGATAAAAAATTATGGAAAAATTGGAGGAAGACTACTGGAGTGGATGGAGGATTATCTGGATGATAGAGAGATGAAAATTGTAATACAAGACCAGACAGAATTTATCTTGGCTGAAAGTAACTAGTGGTGTCCCACAGGGGTCAGTGTTGGGACCAATAATGTTTGTAATATATGTAAATGACATAAATGAAGAAATAAACAGTTATATGAACATATTTGCAGATGATGCTAAGCTGATGAGAAGGGTAGAAAAGGTAAACGACTGTATGGTATTGCAAGATGATTTAAATAAGATAAATAGATAGAGTAAATCTTGGTAACTGGAATTCTATTTAAGTAAATGTAAAGTAATGGAGTTTGGTAAGAGTAAGAAAAGAATACAATATCATTATGAGATGGATGGTGTGAAGTTACAGAAATCAAAAGAGGAAGTGATTTGGAAGTAACAGTTACTGAAAATTTGACTCTGGACAGACAAATTGATAAAATTACTGGAGAGACAATGAATTTGTTAAAAATAATAAGAATGGCATTCTCATATTTAGATGAGGGAATGATAAAAAAGTTGTTGATTTCCATGATAAGACCAAGATTGGAATATGTGGCAGTGGTGTGGTCTCCTCATATAAAGAGGAATATTATAAAATTAGAAAGAGTACTAAGAGCAGTCACTAAGATGGTTCTGGAGTTGGGTAAGTTGACCTGTGAAGAGAGAGATTAAAAATGTTGGAAATTCCTACCCTTGAAAATAGGAGAGAGAGAGAGGGGATTTGATAAACATCCATAGAATGATAAATGGTATGGAAAATGTGGACAAAGAATGTTTTATAACTAGACACACAGAGTACAAGGGGACACAGTAAGAAGCTGAAGAAAATTAACTGTAGAAGAGACATCAAGAAGTATAGTTTTCCTCACAGAAGTGTGAACAAGTGGAATGAACTCAGTGAAGATGTTGTCAGTGCTGTAACTGTCCATGCTTTTAAGTCCAAACTGGATAGATATAGAGACGGGATACTATGAGATTACTCCACTCCTGTAAACCATAACTAGGTAAATATAGCTAGGTAAATACATACACACACACACACACACACACACCTTTCTACAGATTCATAAATGGGAAAATGAAACATAAGGATGGAATAGATAAGTTAAAAAGGGAAGGAAGAATTTATAAAACTGCTGAGGAGATGAGTAAACTAATGAATGAGAGTTTTCAGTCTGTGTTTACAAAGGAAACTGATTTTGTGGCACCAGAAGTGGTATCACAGAATGAGGGAATACAGGCAATACAAGTAAAGAGACAAGATATAAAGAAACTGCTGGAAAAGCTGGATGTTAGAAAAGTTATGTGACCAGATCAAGTAAATGGATGGATATTAAAAGAATGCAGAGAACAAATGAAAGAACCCAAATCAGATATAATCAACGGCTTGTTGAAAGAAGGAAAAGTACCATGGGAATGGAAAAGAATTAACATAGTTCCATTATACAAGGCAGAGAATAAAATGGAACCATTAAGTTACAGACCAGTGTCATTAACAAGTATTGTAAGCAAGTTTAGTGAAATGGCAATTAAAGATAGATGGGTGCAATATTCAGAAGAAGAAAAGATAATTACAGAAAAGCAATTTGGATTCAGGAAAGGGAGATCCTGTGTCACAAATCTACTGAGCTTTTATATGAGAGTAATGGACGGAGTGCAAGAGAGTGACAGATGGGTTGATGTAGTATACCTGGATCTTGAAAAAGTATTTAATAAAGTTCCCCACAAAAGTCTTAAGTGGAAGTTAGAGGATGAAGGAGGACTAAAGGGAGCAACATTGAGATGGATGGATGATTATTTACAAGAGAGGGAAATGAGAAAAGTAATCAGCGACACTAATTCAAGTTGCCACGGTTACAAGTGGGGTACTGCAAGGATTTGTGTTGGCACCTATTATGTTTCAAATATATGTAAATGATATGACAGAGGATCTAAATAGTTATATAAACCTTTTTGCTGATGATACAAAAATTATGAAAATAAAGGATGAAAATGACTGCAAGGAATTACAAAAGGATATTGACAAGATACATGCATGGAGCCAGAAATAGAAACTAAAATTTAATGCCAGAAAATGCCACGTGTTGGAAACAGGAAAAGTAGAAAGAGACCTTCATGGAATTACAAAATGGGTGGAGAAATAATAACAAAAAGTAATGAAGAAAAAGCCTTGGGAGTAATGATCCAGGATACATTATCACCTTAAAGGCACATAAATGGAATATTTGGCTCTGCATACAGCATGTTAACAAATATTAGGGTGGAGTTTAACTATTTAGAGAAAGAGATGATGAAGAAAACTATAGCAAGCATGATACAACCTAAATTGAAATATACAGCAGTAGCTTGGGCTCCACATAGAAAAATGATATATGGAAACTGAAAAGAATACAGAGGATAGAAGCAAAGATGGTGCCAGAACTGAAAGACTTAAGCTATGAAGAAAGACTTGAAGAGATGGGATTACCAACACTAGAAGAGAGAAGAGAAAGAGGAGACCTTATAACAATGTACAAATTAGTAAACAATATAGAAAGAATAGACAGAAATGACTTGGTACCACAGATGGAGGAGAGAAGGAGATGGGCAAGGGGGCATGAGAAGAAAATAAAAAAAGAGTGGATGTTTGAGCAACATCAAGAAATACATGCACATACACACATGGGGTAACATGAGTTTCTGAGGATATTGCTGGAGGTGAAAGTACAGATTATTCTAAGTGGAAGATGTTCTATGCACATATGCTTTTTGAGACTTTGTTTAGCTGTTGTATGAAATTCAAGTGTGGGCAGGCAGCTCATTCACAACGGCCAGGCCAGGTGGGCAATCATGGTGGAGAAATGCCCTGTCTGTCTATTCGACATTACTGTGTGTGGCATTGCCAGCAGTTTTTTCTGTCAAACTTATGCAATGCAGTCTAAACATATTCATTGCCACTATCTCAGCAAGAAACTGAGTGTGACCGACTGGCAATCAGCTGATTTGTTCCTAGCCTCGCTTCTCCCCCAATTCCAGCCTGGGCAGTCATGGTGCCATATAACGTATTATTTTATTAATCTTTAATTACAACCATACAGTCCTTGTGTAATGTTTATCGGTTAATCACCTGTCCATTAATACCATTCCTCTTGTTATGGGATATTGTAAAGCTCCAAAACTTGTAGCAATCATAACTGAATAATTCACAATTTGCCAACAGACATGCATGTCAACATACTCTGCCATGGATACCCAGCTGGCTGAGCCATTGTGTCTGTCATCCACCCACACTTGAATTTCACACCACAGCTAAACAAAGTCTCAAACTACATAATGTGCATGATATGTTTTTGACATAGAATAACCTGTACTTTCACCTCTAGCAATATCCACGGGAACTCATGTTATACTTCATATACACACCCTGATACTAAAAGGTTAAGTCCTCACATAACATTTTATAGAATGTACCATTTTGCTTTTTTTCAGATGAACACAGAATCATTAAAAGCAGCTATCAACACAATGAATGGGGGAAGCTTGGCTCAGCTTAATGTGATGGCTGGTGTGATGAGGACAGCTGTGGCTGGTGAGTGAATGAGCAAATGTTGAGTGTCAGTTCATGGTTTGCTACCCACCTGAGTCATATGAAGATTGGGATTTGAATGTTTACTTTTTTTATGTAGGAGGGACACTGGCCAAGGACAACAAAAATCCAGTAATAAAAAAAGAAAAAAGCCCACTGAGATACCAGTCCTAGAAAAGGGTCCAAAGTGGTAGTCAAAAATTGAAGGATATGTGTCTTCTCTTGAAGGAATTCAAGTCTTAGTAAGTGGAAATACAGAAGCAGACTGGGAGTTCCAGAGTTTACCAGAGAAAGGGATGAATGACTGAGAATACTGGTTAACTCTTGCATTAGAGAGGTGGACAGAATAGAGGTGAGAGAAAAAAGAAAGTCTTGTGCATTGAGGCCATAGGAGGAGGGGAGGCATACAGTTAGCAAGATCAGAAGAGCAGTTAGCATTAAAATAACAGTAGAAGAAAGCTAGACATGCAACATTGTGGCAATGAGAGAGAGGCTGAAGACAGTCAGTTAGAGGAGAGTTGATGAGACGAAAAGCTTTTGATTCCACCCTGTCTAGAAAAGCGGTATGAGTGGAACCCTCCAGACATGTGGGATAGTCAAGGCCAATCAAAATCTATTTGGGCTTTAGTGATCATCTTGGCTTAACTGGTAACATGTTGAACTCACATGCTACTCTCAGTGTCTTGTCAAAGGTTCATTTCCTGATAACAGTCTCACATGGCCAATTTATCTGACCTTCAAATTAACTTCTCAGTGTTTCTGTAATACTTCAAAATGGACATAATATCAGCACTGTAGGGAAATAATTTTTAATAAGGTTTAATGAAGTTTTGAAAAGTGAAAGCATTACATACATTCATTTGTGTACAGAACATGCAACAATAATTCCAAAGTACAGGACATATTTGGAGCATGTTTGTTTCTTATAATAAACATGATCAATTGATTTCAGGCAAGCCTGTCAGGAGAGTTGAATGTAACAGTCATCTTTATATACTTATCACAGTGCATATTTGACATCGTAAACACCCCAATCATAGTAACATTAAATAACCTTTTATAAAGTTTGCCACTAAATGTGTAATGTTTCCACTCAGGAATTGACCAGGCAGAACAAGCAGCAAAAACTGTGGATATGGAAGCCAGAGATGCTACTATGACTTTGTTGAAGGTGAGGATGGCAAACATGTGAATCCATAGACCTATTGGAGGTGAAGATTTATGTGGTAGGAAGGGAGGGAGGCACATAAAGCCATGACCTCTTTGAGGATGAAGGTCTGGAACTTGAAAACTGATGGAGAGGGAGTGGGAGAGGGGACAGATGATGACAAAAGAGATGCTTAAACAAAAAGGAAAAAAGAACAACAGCAGAGGTGATAATGTAGACTGTAAAATAAAAGATATGGGATAATAAAGGTGAAGAAAGTAAGGTAAATAATTTTCTGATGGTTCTGGAATTTGGGGAATGAGAAAGAAACATAAAAGAAATATAGAGCCTGATGAATAGGAGACATCTGTTTAGAGGGAAGAAAAGAGTGAGAGAAATGAATGGCATAGGGAAAGACAAAGAAGAGAAGAATAATGGTAATATAGAATAAGTATAAGAAACAAAAAAAATATTAAAGGTGTCTTGAGTGAAATTTTATTTTAGTTTTAAGTCTCAGGATACAGTTAATAGAAAGGGACTCTTCTTGATTCACTGGAATCTTTTTCTTACCTTTGTTCCTCCACTGTGGCCCAACAGACTATGACGGACAGCCTGGAAAATGTTGAGGTGCCTTCCCCACAAGACCTAGTGCCTCTCCTCACATCATCCCTCAGTGCCATGAGTTCCATCATGAGTGTAAGTCTTACTCACATCTAGAACTGGCAAGTGATACCCACCACTTGAGGAGTTTAACTTATGATTGAAAAAACTGTAATGAGTGAGGTAGCTCAGGCAAAATCTCTCTCTCTCTCTCTCTCTCTCTCTCTCTCTCTCTCTCTCTCTCTCTCTCTCTCTCTCTCTCTCTCTCTCTCTCTCTCTCTCTCTCTCTCTCTCTCTCTCTCTCTCTCTCTCTCTCTCTCTCTCTCTCTCTCTCTCTCTCTCTCTCTCCATATTGCAGGTTTAGATTCTCGGGTACTTCTAATAATCTAATGTAAATTCTTCCACTATTGCTCCATTTTCCCTTAACAGGGTGTGAGAAGGATCATTGATGGGGAAAACGTCACCAATGCTCCACCAACAGATGTGGAAGCAGCAGAGAACTGGGACTATGAGGTTGATATTGGTGATGATGGTAAGTATGTGTGTGTTGTATTTACCTAGTTGTATTTACCTAGTTGTAATTTACAGGGCCTGAGCTAAGCTTTTGTGGTCCCATCTCCATATCTACACTTGTTCAGTTTTCTTTGAAATTGAGCACACTCATTGCTGATACTGCATCCTCACTTAGTTTGTTCCATACTTCTATATTTCTCTGTGGGAAATTATATTTCTTTACGTTACTCAAGCATCTTCCTTTTCTTAGTTTTCTGCTGTGTCCTTGTGTGTATCTGGTATTTTCTACTTCTCTTAGCAGTAATTTCTCATTATCAGTTTCTTCCACTCTATTCCACAATTTGTAAATCAGTATTAAGTCTCCCCTTTCTCTTCTTTGTTCCAATGTTGGCAGGTTCATTTCCTTTAAATTGTCTTCGTATGTTAATTCTTCCAGTTCTGGAACCATCTTCGTTGCCATCCTTTGTATCTTTTCTAGTTTTTTACTTGTTTCTTTTTATGGGGAGATCACACTGATTCAGCATATTTCAGCTTTGGTCTAATCATAGTGGTAATTATCTTTCTCATCATATCTTTATCTATGTAGTGTGTGTGTGTAGTGTGTTTGTGTGTGTGTGTGTGTGTGTGTGTGTGTGTGTGTGTGTGTGTGTGTGTGTGTCTGCACGTGCATCTGTTTCCTGCGATTTTACTAAACTGTCCCATGTCAGGCAGTTCCCCTTAAGAGCTGATAAGAGGTAGAAACTGTAGTCACTTAGTATCATGGCCTTTTACATAGGAGGCACCATATGTATTAGAGGCTTTTTTGGCTTCTAAGTACTCAAAGGTACCACAATCCCTCAGCATAGATATCTGACATTTCTCTGTAAAATTTGTCCATGTTAAGCAGTTCCTATTAAAAGCTGATCAGAGGTAGAAACTAGTCATTCAGTATCATGTCCTTTTTATGCAGGAGGCATCATATTTATCAGAGGCACTTCAGGCTTCTAAGTACCCAAAGGTTTCACAATCCCTCAGCTAAGATATGTGACTCTCTGTAAGATTTGTTAATGATACTTTTCATTTGTGCTTGTAACCGTTTTTTTTTTTTTTTTTTTGCAGTGAATCTTGAAATTCCAATTAGTCCAACTGTAATGCGACAAAAGAATGTTATTGACACTACAATCAACAGAGCAAAAGAACAGGTTTGTTGAGAGAAATATATTTGTAATTTTTATCACACACTGAATATCTTTTAGTACATATTTTGGTTCTTTTGTCTTTATTTTTTTATTTATTTATTTTTTTTTTGTCATGATACAGTCCTGTAACATTTCCTTTAAAGAGAAGGTACTGAATATAATTTCCTCTCATTTGTTCCCATTCTTTTAAGTTTGCTCCCTCCTCCGTTTTCTTTTTTCTCTTTTCTCTTTCTTTATTTATCTTCTCCCTAGGATAATTTTCTTTTCTGGTTTCTATACAATATTCTCTCATACTTAATTATTCCCATATCTGTATTTCTACCTACATTACTTCCTTTTCACATTTATGCGTAACTATATTTTTCCCCATCTGTATTCTGATTTATGAGTATTTTTTTCCTTTTCCCCATTCATATATTCTCTCTTCTGTTCCTGTTTCACATTGCCATGTTTACTCATTCTTGATTTGTAATACATATTACCCTTTCTTCTGCAGCCTCCGACACCTTTTTGTATTCTGAGCTTCAAGTATTTTTTTCCTGTAACCCTATTCATATATACCTTTTTCTACACACATACATTGCTGTATATTTCATGCTCCTTTCACTTCAGTCTGCTACTTACTATTGGCTTCTAATACATGTTACCTTTTCTCTCACAGGTTAACCAAATGATGAATATATTGGCAACACTGGTTCAAGAAGTAAGGGATCGCACTGTGGATGGGGAGACAGTGGTGGCTCAATCTCCTAATGGTGCTTCTATGAGAGTGGCAAAGTAGGTGATGGGATGGTGGTGGAAATTTATTTATTTTTTATAAGAGGAGCATCATCCCATGGCAAAAAATAAAAAAAAATAAAAAATAAAAATGAAAAAAATAAATAAAAAGCTCATTGAAGTGCCAGTCTAATGAAAGGTCAAAAAAAAGGATCATCCAGTATTGGAGGATAAGTATCTTGAGACCTCCATCTTGGAAGAGTTCAAGTTATAGGAAGTAAGAAATACAGAAGCAATCAGGGAGTTCCAGAGTTTACCAGAAAAGGGGGTGAATGATTGAAAATACTGGTTGACTCTTGCATTTTAGAGGTGGATGCGGAATAGGGGTGAGAGAAAGTAGAAAATCTTGGGCACACATATTCCCTAATTGTGTCTCCCATAAATTATCTTAATTGAAGCTTACTAACATTAGCTGATAAATGAAAACCACATAGTGTGATATTTGTCAGCAAACTAGCAAAAGTGTTATTTATATGGTGATAAAATGCTGTAAGCTAGATTTGAATTTCTTGTTATTTCAGTTTTTGAGGATATGTGTACATAGATTAAATGAATAGGACAGTGTGCTGTTTATTGTTTTAATATTGGTTTAATTCTTTGTTATTCAATCTGAACAAAATCAACAATTTTCTCTTTAATTTTTCCAATAGTAATCCTGAGAATTGTTCTGATTGCAATACAATAAACAACAAATGCTTTTGCCTTACATTTCATTCCAGTGATATTTTACTGTATTATTTACAATGAATTTTACTTGAAATATCATAGAAGTTATTGATTGAATTGAGCATTGCAGAATGTCAGAAGCTGTGTTGCTGGACGGAATGAAGGTGGAGATGGCCAAAGGAGGTGGAACTGCTAAGCTTCCTCCAGGGTTCTGTCCATCCAATTTTGAGAACCTAGAAGGCTGCAACAGGAGCTTCTCCATCACAGCCATCGAGTGGCCAGGCATCACTCATGTGGGTCTTGTTGTTAAAATAGTCACATCATAGTTACTTAACTCATTACATCATGGCTCACAGCCTTAGTATTTGTGTTTAATCACATAAGAGATGAGTCATATTTTTCATGTTCATAATGGCATAACATAGGTACACTACTTTCACACTACTTTTAACTTAAACCATATCAAGTAAACTTACATTTTTCCCTCCTCGTGTACTCCCATAAGCCTACACTTTTCCCGTGCATTCATTCACTCTTATTTTTTTTATGCAGATTATCAGAGGAATTGTTCAAACTGATAATTTTCCAACTTTTTAAAATCCAAATTATCAAATTTATCTTTGAATTTATGCATACTGCTGAGTCACATCACTTCCATTGGTAATGTATTCCATTGATCTGTTTCTTCACCTGGAAAAATAAATTTATGTACATCCTTATTTCTGTATCTACAGTCTTATGTACCCACCTCAGAGAAGCTTTCCCCAAACACTCGGATCATCAGCCTTGATGTGTTCCTGGAAGGGCAAATGGTGAATGCATCAAGTGTGAAGGAAGGAATCTTTATTGATATTCCAAGAAACCCAAAGGAACTGCCTGGTGAGCTATGATGTCTCACTGTGTCTGTATCTAGTGTTCTATTCTTTTGCTAAATCCATCCCACCAGGTTGAGATTCCTCTTTAAACATGCAAATTGACATACAATTGCTTAATCTACATCCTGCACCTATTCTCTGTCAGCAAAACAGGGATCACAGTGTTTGAAGAGAACCCCAAATAATGTCCACCTATCTGAAAATTTGAATTAGCTGGTCTTTGAACTACTGATCACTTCCAGAAGCTAATCACATGGCCATCACCTACCTAAATTGTTCCTCTCCCAGTGACAAGATGAGATACCCTAAAATTATTCAAGTTTTGATTGGAGTGACTATGAAATGCACTAGTGAAGGGTGAAAGTTCATAGATGGCAGTCTTACAGCACTAGTGTAAGAATAAGGAATTACGAGTATGTATATGAATCTTGATCTCTGACTGGACTTTTCATTTCATTTTTTCATACACAGAACCCATACTGGTGACAGAAAACAAGGCACTTGAGACGATGGGCCACCACCCCCTTGTTTACCATGCCTTTAACGTGACAAATGAAAATGCAGCCGTTAACATTGAAGTGAGTCATAATCTTATGCATATATCACAAGTGAAATAAGTCTCAGAGTGAAATAAAACTGTGGTTTATTTATTTTTCATTCATTAGTTACTGTTGTAGAAGTCATTGAAGTTGGTCTGATGGAACAGCTTTTTCCTACCCTCAGAAAACATTCTCTGTAACTAGCAAGGGTTGCCTTTGGTAAAAAAAATAAAAAATAAATAAATAAATAAAACATTAATGGAATAAACATTGGTAATTTTCTTTCTTTATTTACTTATTAAGATATTTATATTTTTAACCTCTTGCTTCCTCGTTGCCAGGTCTCGGCTAATGGCAGCCAAGCATCCCGGCTAGTGATGCTATTGGGTTACAATTACTTGCCAACACCTGCACGCTTTGAGCTACTGAGTCAGGTGACGGCCATCCCTACCAATGACAAGGGTACGTGCAAGGTGGGACACACCTCGACCTGCCTGTTGAAGTAAATGTAGGAAGCACACACAAGGTTATACTCGTATTTAAAGGGACTTGTCATGTGTAGGTCTGATGGCTTCTTGGAACTTCCCTTATTTTTTTTTTTATTTATTTATTTTCTTATGTAAGATGGTGTTGGCCAAGGGCAACAAAATATGTATATAAAAAGAGTTCAATGGGATGCTGCTTTTGTCTGCCAGAGTGAGCTGCCAGACCATGCTACACCTACCAGAGCATTTGCATATCTAATTTTTAGTAATAAAAGCTGTAGTAAAACATGTATGTGTAGCATCTTAGTTTATCTGTCTCCTGTGTTGGCTGTATAGTGGAAAGCTGATTCTCTAAGTCCTGCTTCTTCATCTGACAGTAATTGAAAGAAAAGGGTAGAAGTACTGATGATGATCTAAAGAGCTATTTATTGCTTCCTTCTAACTGAATATTTACTCTCATCAGGTGTTCATGATTTGCTTCTGACTGGTGACATCATTAAAAGCCGCACTGGGCGTTTCTTTGTGGCCATGGGATTAGTGAAGGAAGGAGTGGATGCAGCAGCACTCCATGCAAACACCACTGCCCTCACCTATGACATGCTGGAGTAAGTAGTCCTGTGCTGATGCCATTGAGAAATATTACAATTTGTGTATTTGTTTTTAAACCTCCTCTGTATTTCTCCTTTACAGGCGGAAAATGGAAGATTACTCATTGAGAATATTTACTTCTGGGTGCTATTTTTTCAATGACTCATCTCTAATGTGGTCATCTGAAAATTTGGAGGTGAAGTGTGCGTTCTTTATCGTCTTTTGTGATCCTTATGTATATTTTATGTATGTATTTATGTATCTTCTGCAGCAGGGGATACATGTTATATTTTACCTCTTTACCTTGAAATTTCTCTCACCACTTTAATTTTAATGTGTACTTGTTTATCTTTCATTTTCTCATAAAGACTGATTCACGAATCCAAATGAAATATTCCCTTATAATACATAAGTACATATGGATTAAAATATTTCCACACCAAACCATCATTACTTAACTTCTCTTTCTCCTTAGGTGGTCAATGCAACGTATGAAAGAACAATGTGCCGGTCGACGCATCTCACAGCCTTTGGTTCCCGCTTCTTTCCAACTCCAAACTCAATCAGCTTTGAATTCATCTTTGCTAATGCTGGCTTCCTTGACAACACTGCAATTTATGTTACCCTTGCAGTCACTCTGTTTGTGTTTGTTTGTCTACTGATAGTGGCAAGAATAAAGGACAAACAAGATGTGAAAAAGGTGTGTATGTGTGTGTGTGTGTGTGTCAGCTTGTATGATCATAGTAAGCTTTGAAATATTAAGAAGTGTAGAGGGAATCAAAACATGCAATTAAAATCTTTAGTAGTCTCATTTGTGTGAGTAATAGACTGTAGCATTTATAAGTATCACAAGTTATTACATTACATTCTCAAGGAGGGTGTTTCCATGCACTGTCTTACATTTATTTGTGGACTCTTAAGGAGAAACTTGATTACTTTAAGGCGAATAAGAATTTAGCAGAGTAGTATCTTTTAATGATGGGGATAATAGTGTGAATAACATGTGTGTGAATGTGTGGTGTCTTGCCTGGGCCATCCTGTGTGGGATTGCCAGCCTTTTATACAGATAAATAGATGTCTTATTGTTTGATAAACCTCACTGGCACCTGTTATATTCCATGGATTGTCTTGTTGATTGAAGCGAGGAGCCACAGCGCTGCCAGACAACAACATGGAGGACCGCTACCTGTATGAGATTGTTGTGTACACTGGCAGTGATAAGAATGCCTCCTGTGAATCCAAAGTGCAGGTGAGAGACAGATTCATGATTTCAAGAGACTTTTCCTTATAAATCTGGATATTCTTTTAAGACAATTCTCTGCTTTAGGACTGGTTTCTTCTATGGGATTTTTTTTTGCTATCTTTTTGTTTTTCTTGCTCTTAGCCAGAATCTCTTTAGAAAAAAATCAATTACAATCCTAAGGCAGATGAAATGTTAAACAAATGATTAACAGAGTTCAGTATAACTTTTCCTTTATTTTTAGTCTTGCAGTAATCCTTTACACTCTCCTCCAACTCCTCTTTTTCCTTTTCCTTATCCCCTTTCTCAACCTCCTTCTCTTCTGTAGATCATCCTCTCAGGTGAGTGTGGAGAGACAGAAGTAAGGACGCTGGAGGACAAGAACCGAAAAGTGTTTTGTAGGAATGGAATTGACTCATTTGTGATGGCTGAACCAAGGTAGGTGGTGTTGGTGGTGGTTGTCACTTAAACCAAATACACCTTAACATTAATGCCATACAGTAAGACTGAGTCTCTTTTCACTGCACTTTTCAGCAGTTACCATGCATATTAAAATCATGTGTTATGTCCATTGTGTCCTGTTTTCTAATACTGTTTCATCATAAATTTTCATATTCTTACCTAATTGTATTTTTACAGGATTGAGTCAAGGTTGTCATGTCACATTTTTAAAAATTAATTTGTCATATTTATCTTTAAAGCTATGAATGCTCTCTGTTTACACAATTTTGTTAGTCAGTGAATTCCATTGGCTGATTTCTTTGTCAGGAATACTATATTTCTTCATCTTTCTAAGCTATTTTTTATGTACAATTTCTTACCATATCCTTTTAATGCTGATTGCTATGGTACCTCAAAATCTGTCCTATCATTCTTTTCTTTTCCCACTACACATTTGTACATCATGATCATGTCACTTTGTTTTTGTGTGTGTTACTAGGCCACTAGGAGACCTTCAGTACCTGAGGGTGTGGCATGACAACTCTGGTGAGGAGGGTATGTCGTCCTGGCAGCTGGCCTTCATCAGTGTGAGGGACCTGCAAACGCAACGCAAGACTCTCTTCATTGCCAACCGCTGGCTCTCCCTTGACCGGGATGATGGGGAGGTGAGGCCAGGGTTGCTTGTGATGGTTGGAGCAGGAGAAGGAAAGGTGCAATGGTGTAAGGGCAGCTATTAGAACCATGGTGGCAGGCAGGAAGGTGTGGACTCAGGAAAGAGATGATGAGAGATGATGATAAAGAGTGATGGGAAAAAAAGGAGAGAAAAAGATGCTGAAGGAGAGATAAGGATGAGCAATGAGTGGCATAAAAAAAAGGAGATTGAAAAATGTTGAGGTTTGCATTGATATTTAACTGCTTACAGATTGATGTCACCTTCTCAACCTCAAGCATGGATCAACTCACCAACTTTAGCCATCTGTACGAGGCCAGCAAGCAGCGAGGAATCAAGGATCGACACATCTGGTTTTCCATGTTTTTCAGGCCTCCCAGGTGAGTCATTGCCTCCTGCAACCTCTGTCTCTGTTCTTGAGTGTCAGAATGACGCTATATAACATTCAGTGTTTACCTAAAGACTGGCTAGGAGTCAGTCTTGCAATGCACTGATTTTGCTTTTAAAGCCCTGTGATGTGAAAAACTCTAGATTTTTTTTTTTCACATGTGCTCTCATAATCCCCCCTTATATAAACCCTGAGAAATTGATCTGAAGATGAGGTAAATTTACCATGAGAGATCCTCTTGTCTGGGATTAAACTCATGTCAGGATACTGAAGACAGTGAGAGACCTACATGTTATTGGTCAGCCTGTAGGTGATCACCAATGCCTGAGTGATTTTTTGTTGTTCTTGACTGTCTCAACACTACACAGCCTTAATGTTCCCTCAGAGTCTCTTATGAATCCTACATCACTAGAATCTCATGTGCTTCATATTTCTGCCTGGAATCATGCCAAGTCTGTTCTCCAACTAGCCAAAAACTTCTTCATTAATAGAAAGTGTCAAAATCTTTCAAGATCTAACTCACCTCATGACTTCTGGGATCTAGCCAAAAATATCTCCAATAACTTTGATTCTTCTTCTTTTCCTCCCTTATTTCAACCAGATGGCACCACAGCTATCAAAGCTATCTCTAAAGCTGAACTCTTTGTTCAGACCTTTGCTAAAATCTTTACCTTGGGTGATTCAGATCCTGTTCCTCCCTCTCCTCCACTTTCTGACTACTTCATGCAACCTTTTAAAATTCTTTGTGATGATGTTTTCCATGCCCTCACTGGCCTAAACCCTCAGAAGGCTTATGGACCTGACGGGGTCTCTCCTGTTGTTCTCCAAAACTGTGCTTCCATGCTTGCACCTTGCCTAGTCAAACTCTTTCAACTCTATCAACATCTATCTTTCCTTCTTGCTGGAAGTTTGCCTACATTCAGCCTGTTCCTAAAAAGGGTGATTATTCTAATCCCTCAAACTACCGTGCTATTGATTTAATTTCCTGCCTATCTAAAGTTTTTGAATCTCTCCTCAACAGGAAGATTCATAAACATCTATCACTTCACAACCTTCTATCTGATTGCCAGTATGGGTTCCGCCAAAGCCGCTCTGCTAGTGATCTTCTGGCTTTCCTTACTGAGTCTTGGTCATCCTCTTTTAAAGATTTTATTGAAGCTTTTGCTGTTGCCTTAGACATATCAAAAGCTTTTGATAGAGTCTGGCACAAAGCTTTGATTTCCAAACAAACCTCCTACAGCTTCTATCCTTCTCTCTGTAATTTCATCTCAACTTTCCTTTCTGACTGTTCTATTGCTGCTGTGATAGAGACTCACTGTTCTTCTCCTAAATCTGTTAGCATTGGTGTTCCTCATGGTTCTGTCCTGTCACCCACTCTCTTCCTATTATTCATCATTGATCTTCTAAACCAAACTTCTTGTCCTATCCACTCCTACACTGATGATACTACCCTGCAGTTTTCTATGTCTTTTCATAGACATCCAACCCTTCAGGAAGTAAACAGTTCATGCAAGGAAGCCACAAAACACCTAACTTCTGATCTCTCTAAAATTTTTGATTAGGGCAGAGCAAACTTGGTATTGTTTGATGCCTCAAAAACTCACTTCCTCCATCTGTCAACTCGACACAACCTTCCAGACAACTATCCCCTCTTCTTCAATGACACTAAACTGTCCCCCTCTTCTACACTGAACATCCCCGACCTGTTCTTTTCTTATAATTTAAACAGGAAACTTCACATCTCATCTCTAGCTAAAACAGCTTCTGTGAAGTTAGACATTCTGAGACATCTCTGCCAATTTTTCTCAACCCTCCAGCTGCTAACTCTGTACGAGGGCCTTATCCGTCCATGTATGGAGTATGCTTCACATGTCTGTGGGGTTCCACTCATACTCCTCTCCTCTAACTGATTGTCTTCAGCCTCTTTCTCATTGCTGTAATGTTGCATCTCTAGCTTTCTTCTACTGCTATTTTCATGCTAACTGCTCTTTTGATCTTGCTAACTGCATGCGTCCCCTCCTCCCGTGGCCTCAATGCACAAGACTTTCTTCTTTCTCTCACCCCTATTCTGTCCACCTCTCTAATGCAAGAGTTAACCAGTATTCTCAATCATTCATCCCTTTCTCTGGTAAACTCTGAACTCCCTGCATGCTTGTGTATTTTCACTTTCCTATGTCTTGAATTCCTTCAAGAGGGAGGTTTCAAGACACTTATCCTTCAATTTTTGACTACCGCTTTGGACCCTGTTCGGGGACCAGCATCTCAGTGGACTTTTTTTTTATTGGATTTTTTGTTGCCCTTGGCCAGTGTTCCTCCTACATAATATATATATGAATAATTTTCTTGGCAACTCTTATAATTTCTTTATGTTTAACTATGTGTTTTTCTGTCCCAGCTAAAAGTGTTAATCTCATCTAAGCATAATTAGAACAACTTTAGTGCTATGGCTTGGCACTTAAAATCTATATAGTTCAATTACATATGCATTCCTTAAATATTTTTTCATCAAATTCATGGCATAACTCATTATGATCATGTATTGCCACCAGGGGCAGATGGAGATAAGAATGTGAATGGTGAGTGTGAGGTGCCTTGTCTGAGCAACCCTGTGTGGGACTGCTGGCCTGTTATATAGATCGATTAACAAAGAACAGTTGATACAATTACTCTTTAGTCTTTATCATCTACTCACAAGTGATCTTCTTATCAGGTCTCGGTACACACGAGTGGAACGAACAGCAGTGTGTGCAGCCTTTATCTACCTCTCTATGCTGTGCAGTGCAATGTGGTATTCAACTATTCCAGATGCACCAATGGGGGAAGGGTTTTTGAGCATTGGCCCTTTCTCCCTCACTGCTGAAAAGGTGAGAAACTTGTTGACATCCTGGACTTGAATCATAATGACTTGCTTCTACTTTTATCTCTGAACAAACTTAATGTTAAAATTAATTTTTCACTTAACTTTTTACCATTTCTCTATCCCCTTATTGTTGCTTAGTGTTATTATATTTAAATATATGCATTATAGAAACCAACTTTCATCTTTTTTCCTGTCACTGTCTTGTAAAAGATTCTGAAGTTTTTGTTCCTTAAGTGAATAAAGATTGCAGTAAGAAGAAAAGAATGAAAGAAGTCTGAAGTAATATGAATTATCTATGAGAGAGAGAGAGAGAGAGAGAGAGAGAGAGAGAGAGAGAGAGAGAGAGAGAGAGAGAGAGAGAGAGAGAGAGAGAGAGAGAGAGAGAAAAGTTGGGGTGGGGGGGAAGCAAGCTACTATCAACCTTTCCCTTCACACAGGCAGCTGTGGGTTTGGCCTCCCTTCTAATAGTGTATCCAGGGATCCAGTTCATCATTTGGCTGTTCAGAAGATCAGGTCCACGAGTCCGGCCTTACTCCAGAGCCTTCACCGCTAGGCACGAGCAATGCCAGCAACAGAGTGAGTTGTGGTATCAGGAACAGTTTAATATTTGCATTATGTCTCACAGCACTAAAGTTTGTTTTTCCTTGTACTTATGGTGGTCAGCACTTTCATCCTGCCAGTGTTATATGTTCCATCAGAATAGGCTTGAAATTCACATATACTGTATTGTCATAGTGGTAATTAAAAGTGGTAATTAAAATTTATCTGTGGTACTTAAGGAACTTAAGAAAATAAGGGAAACTGCAAGAAGCCATCAGGCCTACATGTGACAGTCCATGCATAAAACTTACCTATTTCCAAGTATCATCCTCATTATAAATTTATCTTCAACCTGATTACTGAGTAGTCCATTTGTTTAGCATTTGATTTAAAAAAACACTTCCTTCATGTTTCTTTTTAAATTTAACTCTGTCAAGCTTGAACTTATAGTTTCTTATCCTATCCTGATTACTGACCCTGAAGGTTTTGCTTATGCCACCGTTCTTTATACACTGAAAAATTTCAAGGTTTTTAACTTTGCATTAAAATAATTGGTACACTTAGGAATAAAATGCCACTAAAACTGTGGAACATTATCTTGTTGTGGGGAGTGAGGAAGCGTATGCATTGCAGTAATCAGTGGAGTTAGACAAGTTAGGTGCAACCAAATTAGATGGATACACTGAGAGTACAGATATGTTCCTCCAACCAAGACATCCTAATCCAGAGTGGCATGGTATTGGCCTTACTTTCTCTCAGCCATAACCTCTACATCTGTATACATAAGTGCTCCCACAGCTGACAAAGATAACAAGAGAAGGTTAGGGGAAGCCTTTGTTGTGTGGCAGATTTTTATAGAGCCTGAAATTGATGATGATGATGATGATGATTACTTAACATATTTCCCCTCCCTTCTTTCAGGAGAGGAGTCTGGTTTGCCACGAGAGGAGCTGGAGGAACATACCCGAGTGAGGGACATTCTCTCCCTTAGCAATACTGATGAGAGGTGTGTATGTGTGAGAGAGAGAGAGAGAGAGAGAGAGAGAGAGAGAGAGAGAGAGAGAGAGAGAGAGAGAGAGAGAGAGAGAGAGAGAGAGAAAGAGACTTGTTTGTTACCTCCACTGTTTTTTTTAACCAATATATCAACGTTTCTTGAAAGTATTTCTCTGTATCATTTGTTTCAGTTGCATCAAGAACTTCCTTGTATATAACAAAATTCAAGTTAGTGTATTGCCTTCACTCACTTAATTGATAATGAAAGAATTATTAATTTATTTTTTATATAAGGAAGAGGCTGGAAACAGGCTTCACAATTTATTCAAGGTTATAGTCTCACTCCATTAAAGAAAGCTGGAGAATTCTTAAAAGAGTGTGGTCAGTTAAGTCCCTGAGAAAAATTTAATTATTCCTTTGTTTCCTCTGACAGAACACACACATCATTCACTAAGTACAATCTTTAATTTCTGTTCTACAGTCATGAGAGGCCCTTCTTGCTGGGGTGGTGGGGACGTCTGCTGGCCTGGCTGCTGGTGTTGGCAGTGATTGGTGTCTCGGTCTTCTTTGTGTGGGCATATGCTTTGCAATTTGGTGCTGAGAAGACCAGTCGCTGGCTTACTTCTCTTATTGTAACATTCTTGTTCTCGATCCTGGTAGTGGAGCCTCTCATGGTGAATATCCTGTAACTTTGTTAAATCACATTTCTGGTGATATATATATATATACTCGTATATATATATATATATATATATATATATATATATATATATATATATATATATATATATATATATATATATATATATATATATATATATATATATATATATATATATATATATATATATATATATATATATATATATATATATATATATATATATATATATATATATATATATATATATATATATATATATATATATATATATATATATATATATATATATATATATATATATATATATATATATATATATATATATATATATATATATATATATATATATATATATATATATATATATATATATATATATATATATATATATATATATATATATATATATATATATATATATATATATATATATATATATATACAAAGCTACTCAATGTTGCCTTGTCTGCTAAATCTATGTGAAGAGTCAAGAGAGTTAACCAAGATAATGAGACCCTCATGTTGACACATATTTGGTTAAAAGCTGGAAACAAATCATGCTCCTTAATTCACAGGAACATATAATGTTATACTTGCATCTCTCCAGCAGGAATGAGGGAGATAATGGGCTCTTTTCTTGATGGAAGTCGAACCCCTTAAATTAAAGTCAAACCTCACTGAATCAAACTGTGTCTACTTTTCTTTCCTTTATCTCATATTGTATCTCTAAGCCTTGCCTGTCTCTGTAAAGGTGCTGTTTGGTGCTGTAGTAGAGGCATCTTGCTGCAAAAGAAAGAAATCCTTGCAAGTGGATGTTGATGATATTGACTTTGATGAGCTGGAACCTGACCTTGAAATGGATGAAGAGTGGCAGCATCTAGGTGAGCTCCTCCTCCGCATCCTTCTCTTCCTCTTCCTTTTCTTCTATCTCCTCCTCCTCAAAAAATTTTCAGGGACCTCAAATGGGAAACTTAAGACCACTAAGTGTACAATACATGAAATATTTAATATACATATAACATAATTCTCTCTCTCTCTCTCTCTCTCTCTCTCTCTCTCTCTCTCTCTCTCTCTCTCTCTCTCTCTCTCTCTCTCTCTCTCTCTCTCTCTCTCTCTCTCTCTCTCTCTCTCTCTCTCTCTCTCTCTCTCTCTCTCTCTCTCTCTCTCTGTCTCTCTCTCTCTCTCTGTCTCTCTCTCTGTCTCTCTCTCTCTGTCTCTCTCTCTCTCTCTCTGTCTCTCTCTCTCTCTCTCTGTCTCTCTCTGTCTCTCTCTCTCTCTCTCTCTCTCTCTCTCTCTCTCTCTCTCTCTCTCTCTCTCTCTCTCTCTCTCTCTCTCTCTCTCTCTCTCTCTCTCTCTCTCTCTCTCTCTCTCTCTCCTGACCCAATCTCACCTTTCGTTACCAACAACAGAACCCCTGGACCCAACCTACCCAAGGAAAGTCCACAGAATTCCTGGAAACAAGGACACCTCTATACTGGACGAGCTGCGTGTGAAGCTGGTGAAGGAACGTGAGATGACCCTTGTGCTGAGGGACGTGGGCGCCTACCTGCTGTTTGTGTTTGTGGTAATGATCCTTACTTATGGCGAGAGAGATGAGTCCTCTTACCGCATGGTGGAAAACTTCAGAAACGCTTTCATCAAGGAGGGGGATCTCAAGTGGGATTATAAGAACAAGGTAAGACAGAACTGTGTAATGTGCTATAGTATTGGGAATATGAGGTAGTAGTAGGGGAGAGATTGTTATCAGTATTATCATTGAATTGTAAGCATCCACAGCTTGAGATGTGGAAGTTTCATTTGAGTGGGCTTGCTAGCACACACACACACACACACACACACACACACACACACACACACACACACACACACACACACACACACACACACACACACACACACACACACACCTCTAAATCTCTTCTCACACCCACATCGTCACAGATGAAGACAACGGACCACTACTGGCGGTGGCTGAAAGAAGTAATGCTCAGTGAGTTGAGGGCACAGAATTGGTACAATGGGAAGCCGCCCTATGGCCTCAGGGGCTTCCTTGATGACCGCCAGAACAGGATCATGGGGCATGCCATTCTGCGGCAAGTTCGCAACAATAGGGAGTGCAGGTGAGCATTGGCTATCATGAGAGGAAGGAAGGCCAGCCACTTCAATAAAGGGAGGTATTAGTTCCTCCCTAGCCACCATGAGAGGAGGGAAGGTCAGCCACTTCACTAAAGGGAGGTATTAGCTGTAGTTTGTACAAGCATTCATGCATGCAGCATACATCAGAGACAATAGCAGAGAGTGTGGTAGTGTATATAATATTACAGTGAACAAGTACTTTTCTGCCTTGTCCACAGACCATCCAATCAGGTGAAGATACTTGTAAGTGACTGCAGTGGGTGGCGAGGGGAGTTCTTGGAGGACAATAATCATTACTGTGCACACTGGCTCAACTCTGCTACCCACCCAGGAGCCTGTAGCTTGCCCGAGTTCAGGTGAGTATGAGAGAGAGGCATGAGTGAGGCAAAAAGGATTGGCAAAGTGAGATGAGTAGACAAGGACTTAGGTGGAGGAGAAAAGTATGAAAGATGTGATGAGTTAGGGTGTGGTAGGTACAAGGAGAAAAAAAATGAAAAATGAAAAAGATGGATGATATGGGTGTGTGAGAGGCAAATAAGAGGAATTGATGATACACACACACACACACACACACACACACACACACACACACACACACACACACACACACACACACACACACACACACACACACACACACACACACACACACACACACACACACACACACACACACACACACACACACACACACAGATAGTTTCCCACTGAGAAATATAGAAGTATGGAAAAAGCGAAGTGAGGATGTAGTGTCGGCAATGAGTGCGCACAACTTTAAGGAAAAGCTAGACAAGTGTAGATATGGAAATGGGACAACATGAATGTAGCTCAAGCCCCATAAATTACAACTAGGTAAATACACACACACACACACACACACACACACACACACACAACACCAAATGTTATTTCTATTCTGTGTTTAACCTGTCTTCCTCTCAGATACAGCACGGCTAAAGAACTAGAGTCATTCACCTCATCTGGACGGCTTGGGAGTTACACAGGAGGAGGATATGTACTGCATCTGAAGGGCACAAGTTCGGAGCTGTTAAGGCGTCTCAACCACCTCCAGCACCTGGGATGGATTGACAGATACACGAGAGCTGTCATGCTTGAGTTCTCTGTGTATAATGCAAATGTAAGAGTATTCATATCTATCCAATGTATAGTATATGTAATATATAAGTAATTAGAATGGATTTGCTTCAGTGTTAGTGCATCAGAAAGTCCCTTGATGCTACAGTATTATTTTTAAGTCAGTAAATAGTAATTTTAACAGCCTGAGATAAGGAGAATATGTAAATGATCCTGTTTTAGGAAAGAAACAGCAAAGAAACAGATTGCCTATTGCAACTAAAGCAAACTATTTTAATTTTCTTGTTCAGGTGAATTTGTTTGGCATTGCAACCATCATGGCAGAGTTCCACCCAGGGGGAGGCATCAGACCTTACTGGCGCTTTGACTCCAGTCCATTCATTCGCAACTCTAATGGTACGTGATGCTGGAGACAGGAAGATTATGTCTGTGAGAGAAGTATTGTGTAATGTTGGCTACAAATAGCATGCATAGATAGGTATATGTACAGTAGCTCCCCAAACCTTTCTTCAAAAAAAGAGGTTTATATTGTGACTCAATGGGTAATATTATTTGAAACATTTGGTGAATATGGTGGCAACAGTAGCCCTGCACACTAGGGATGGCTGCTGTATATTATGACCTGGGAAATTGATTGGCATATCAGCATCACTGATGTCAAGCCATGCACACCAACCTTACTGACGTGACATGTGATCAGGCAGTAGGTTTTGTATTGTTCATTATGCCACCCTTTGCACCACACTGTAAAGATAGTTTTGGGAGTTATTGTGCATACCACTTTTTTTCATGGAAGACTCACATGGCTTTCATTACTTCTCTCCCACAGCTTATGGCAGCTTTATTCTGCTGAATGAGCTTGCCTTTGTTCTGGCAACCATCTTCTTCACCTTCAGGGAGTTTTGGAAGTGTTACAAGAGTGGCTTTGGTGTTTATTTCAGTAGTTACTGGAATATGGCAGAGGTGGTCATTCTGTTGATTTCTTATGCAGCCATTGCAATCTATATTTTGAGGTATGTGTAGTTGGAAATTAGGAAGTTAACTCCAGTAAGGAATACACAAGGTTCTAAAATTTCATTAGTATTTTTGTAGTACAGCACACGAGCAGATGATGAAGTGATTATGACCAGAAAACTATATTGTCCAGTGACTAATAATAGCTCCAGCACTTTTTACATTAAGCTTGCTCTGTGTGATGAGTGAGAGGAGGTGAACTGGATGATGTGTAGGTGTGTGGATGGAGCACACTCACCCATGTGTGTGTGTGTGTGTGTGTGTGTGTGTATGCATGTGTATGAGAGAGAGAGAGAGAGAGAGAGAGAGAGAGAGAGAGAGAGAGAGAGAGTGTGGTGTGAGTCAACATTCTGTTGCCAGGTGGCATTCACTCCCCACCTACAAGAGTGCCTCTCCCCACAGATATCTGGAGGTGCAGCGGGTGCTCAAGATCTTTGACACAACGTTTGGCAATGGTTACATCAGGATGGAGTATGCTGCCCTGCTGGACCTTTACCTGCTCTATGCTGTTGGTTTCATTGTTTTCTTCACTACTGTCAAGTTCATCAAGCTTTTGCAGTTCAACAAACGCATGAATCTTTTGGGTCTGACTCTTTCCAAATGCTGGGAGGATCTGGAAGTGTTCTTCTTTACCTTTGGTGTTATTTTCTTTGCTTTCACCACTCTTTTCTTCACCATCTTCAATCTTCAGCTGGAGGAGTTTTCAAACTTCATGGCTTGTCTACAAATGAGCTTTGCTATGATGCTTGGGAAGTTTGACTTTGAATCAATGACACTGGCAAACTATTTGTCCCCTGTAATGTTCTTTGTGTTCTCCCTCAGTACCAGCATGATACTTATAAACCTCATGCTCACCATCATCATCAGGACATTTACACAGATCAAGAATGACCTTAAGAACAAGCCCAACAAGTATGACATCCTTGATTACATCACTAATAGGACAATGCTGTTCTTAAATCTCAGAACAGAGAAGCCATTACCCAAAGTTGCCCCACCTGTCCTGGATAATGAGACCTCTGCTCCCACAGATACCCCAGCAAGCAAGGAATTCCCAGAAAAGGTGGATGTCCTCCTTGCTTACATCAATGAGATGTATTTTAGTGGACAGATGGACTTCAATGATCCTTACACAAAGAAGTCAATGATGGGAAGTAAATCAACTAAATTGTATGGTAAATATGCAGAAATGGAATAAAATTAGGAAAAGAAGGAAATACAGAAATGAGTCAATCACATATCACACTTTAATAATGGTTCTTCTATATAAAATAATTTGGAAAATGCTCTTTTGAGTTGGAGATAAGCAGGCTATGATTGTCTTGATTTTTAGGGTGTGAGATTTAGACACCTGCACATTTCTCTCTAATGGGATTAATTGGTATCCATTGCAGTGTGAAGAGTGTTTTGAGGTTTGAATGCTTGTGTTCTCTTGCTGTTTGTTCAATAATGAAGGAAGAGCTTTTTTTTTCTTCTGATTTATAGCTCACTATTTCCAGACCTTACTACTTTGCTCAGTTTCTGTATCCTGACAAGTATTGGTGTTTTGCAGATGAAGTGTTCAAATATCTAATTTGCATGAAATAGAGAAAAATGTAACAGGAACATAATTCTAAAGATTACACAGTGTTTTTTTTACCACACCTGCTTTGCAGGAGGAAAGGTAGTATGAGAGCTGTGAGGGGAGAGGGTGAAGGATGGAAGTGAAAGGGTAGCATAAGAGGTGTGAGGAGAATTTGGTGAATGATAGAGATGAAAGGGTAAGAGGGGTTGGAAGTATGTAAGGTGTGATGGAAAGAAAGAATGAAGGATGGAGGTGTGTGGGATGGAGCTGCGAGGAAATGAACAATGAAGGATAGAGGTGTGAGCCAAGGAAGGCTGAAGGAAGGTGATGCTTCTTATGGTCCTATTTTGACGTGTGTGTGTGTGTGTGTGTGTGTGTGTGTGTGACTTACACTGTAAGGCGGCTGTGGGTGTAGGTAGTACAATAATCAACAATAATCATGATATCAATAATAATAATAATAACTAATAATAATAATAATAATAATAATAATAATAATAATAATAATAATAATAATAATGGAAAAGAAATGGCATGGCAAGTGCAGTATGTGTCAAGATTATAATTTTAAACATACAGATCTTGGCAGGTGTACAGAGGGGGTTCATGCTTAGCCACCATACTGTATACTTAATAATAAAAAAAAAAGACCTCCCGGAAACTTTCCTTCTGTCTTTCTGCTTTTTTCACTATCTTTTATTTCCATCTCCCCACTATACCCCCTCTTCAATCCCCCCAATAATGTAACAATCATATTAAATAACCTCTTAACTGTTAAACTGTTAAACTGACCCGAATAAGTCTGGGTAAAGGCGACACTCGTGAGTTGTGCATTGCTACTGCAGTATGCCACGCTGGACGAGCCTGGCAGCCTGACAGGCGGCAACGCAGCGGCCAGCTAATATATGCAAGCACAGGGGAACAATAAGCAATGAAACTCAAGAATGTTTTTTTTTTTTTTATAAATAAATTAATCTTTGCTAAACTACCACGAAAATCATGAAAACACCCTTGAAAACTTCCACTTGCTACCACTACAGTCGAGATAAGATAGGAAATGCTTAAAAAATAACAGGCTTTCAATAAAGAAACGATAATAGATTAGATTTTGCAGTTACATTTGCCTAAACTTACTCGCTAACCTTGAAAATACATACTAAAGAATGCCCGCCTAGCTTAACTGTTATAATTTGCTTGTTACCCGCCACACACGTCATGAGTTCAGAAATGAAAACTGTCAACGCTCATTTTTTTTCTTTTTCCTGTATTTTCCCTTTTCGTATACATTCCTCTTCCTCTTAAACGTGTTTTTGGGTGTTTTGTGGGCCATTCTCGGGTTTTCCTTGCCCCGCATAAACACTTCGTCAGTGGCAGGCGGCGGAAGAGGAGGATCGCCGAGGAGGACGAGACGTAGCCTATATTCCTGGCTTATGCTTTCTCAGTTGGCCGCTGAGGAGATGGGACCGTTGCATTATCGTATCAGGAATGGAATAAAACACGTTTCAACAGGTGTGAAGTTAAGAGGTTGGTGAATCTTTCGAAGTATTTGGCTTGTTTGGTTCAGGATGATGTAATTTTTTACTAATACTTGCATTATCTTACTACTTGAAAGAAACTTATACTAATACTTGCATTGTCTTACTTCTTGAATGAAACTTGAATTAAATTGAATGAAAGTGACGTGACAGGGAATGAATAGTGGTGTGGGTGGAGGAGGGGTGATGACGGGATAGGATGATGGTTGTGGCTATGCAGATAAAGAATGGTAAAGGGTAAAATATGGGAGGTATGATGGAGGGAAAGAGGTAGGGGAGAGAGTAATGGTGCAGCGATGGAGGGAATGAATGGTGGGGAGAGGAGTGGTTCAGGCTAAAGAAGTTTGTCTCAGTTCAGATGTCCGGCGAGATGGTAGCAGGGATCGTTTGCATGAAGTATTTCCTCTACTCAGGTTTCATTTCCTTCACAGTTAATGGATAATCAATATGACATTTCTACGCCTTCTTTAGGATTACCGCCACCGATTTAGTAGAGATGCTGGTATTATGAGTCATGCCAGAAGTGTTAGCATTATGAGGCATACACGCAGATAGTAGTGGAGGAAGCGAGGTGTGAGTTGCATGTTTCGAGCAAAGCTTTTCTCCCTCAACATTACTACCCGTGTCTATCCATTACACTGTTAAAATGTTTACTACTGCCATCATTTCTAATTAGATTTTTTCCGATTTTCGTATTCTTTTAAAAGTTTATTTTTAGTTAGGCTGTGACCTTTCCTACTACAAACCCAGTCCTCTTGTTCAAGGAAGAGTTACATTTGAAATAAAAAAAATGTGAAAATGACAACTGAGATCATGGCAGTATTCTATCATGTCAATAAATGAATTTATTATCTAATAAATAAATGAATTATAATATACTGCCATGATCTCAATTGTCAGTTTTAAATTTTTCATTTTAAATATAAACACAGCTCGTAGCCAGCAATTTCTGCGCCTGTCACTCAGCTGGGCTCAGGTTCTCACAAGCTATATATATATATACATACATACATATATATATATATATATATATATATATATATATATATATATATATATATATATATATATATATATATATATATATATATATATATATATATATATATATACTCGTATATATATATATATATATATATATAATATATATATATATATATATATATATATATATATATATATATACTATATATATATATATATATATATATATATATATATATATATATATATATATATACTATATATATATATATATATAAGAACAACAACAATGATAATAATACTAATGATATTGATAATAATAGTAATAATTATAATAATTTCTTTCACACGAATCTTTTTACGTCCCCAGTGCAACTTTCCTGGAGAGAGAGAGAGAGAGAGAGAGAGAGAGAGAGAGAGAGAGAGAGAGAGAGAGAGAGAGATTACTAATCAGTGCCTATTATCACTACGTTCGCGTCATGTGTCAGCGAGAGTCTGAACTTAATCCTTGACTCTTGTTACGGGCCGGAGCACCCTTGGCTGGTGAGCGGCGGCGGCGGGACCTCCACTCCTCCTTGATGAAATCCGCAGCACGCTCGGCGATCATGAGGGTGGCGGCGTTGGTGTTGACCGAGACTATGAGTGGCATGACAGAGGCGTCCACCACTCGCAGACCTGCCACGCCCCGAACCCTGCATTGAACAGGAAGATGACTTTAGAGGATACGGCACTTCCAATTTGTTTCCCTCACAGAGCTAAACGACTGTTGTTATGATGCCTCATACTAACCAGTCTATCTATCAGTAAATCAACCTTTCCCACCTGAGTCTGTGATCCACCACAGAGAGAGAGTCATGGGAGGGCCCCATCTTGCAGGTGCCGCTGGCGTGGTAAGAGGTGGTGGCCATGTGACGCACGAAGCACTCCCAGTATTTTTGTGTGTGGCCGCCATGAGCCGCGCACGCTCTCAGCAGCTGTAGGGAGAGGCACACTGAGTCAGCGTGTAGTGCAGCAGTCTACTTTGAGTGTGACAGGAGTGTGTCTGTGTTTATGTCTAATGGGGGTTAAAGGAGAGGTCATCAAGGTAGGGCGAAGTGTCGAAGAGTCACGAGTCGAAGGTCATTAAACTAGGCCGAGAGGCAGGAGTGTGTCTGTGTGTTTGTGTCAACAGGGTGTTAAAAAGAGAGTTCTTAAAGATGGGTCTAGAAAGTACTGTTGTAAGGAAGGATGGGGAAGGAATCCATCAGACTTACTCTTTTGTTGAAGGTTGCGCCGTGTTCTTGTAGGGCTGGAGTGCCGCCCACCTCCAGCGCATGACGGATCCCTGCAATATATCACAAAAAAATGATAAAAGAGTAATTTTTTTTTTTTTATGTAGGAAGGATACTGGCCAAGGGCAACAAAAATCTAATAAAAAAAATGCCCACTGAAATGCCAGTCCCATAAAAGGGTCAAAGCAGTGGTCAAAAATTGGTGGATAAGTGTCTTGAAACCTCCCTCTTGAAGGAATTCAAGTCATAGGAAGGTGGAAATACAGAAGCAGGCAGGGAGTTCCAGAGTTTACCAGAGAAAGGGATGAATGATTGAGAATACTGGTTAACTCTTGCGTTAGAGAGGTGGACAGAATAGGGGTGAGAGAAAGAAGAAAGTCTTGTGCAGCGAGGCCGCGGAAGGAGGGGAGGCATGCAGTTAGCAAGATCAGAAGAGCAGTTGGCATGAAAATAGCGGTAGAAGACAGCTAGATATGCAACATTGCGGCGGTGAGAGAGGGGCTGAAGACAGTCAGTTAGAGGAGAGGAGTTGATGAGACGAAAAACTTTTGATTCCACCCTGTCTAGAAGAGCAGTATGAGTAGAACCCCCCCAGACATGTGAAGCATACTCCATACAAGGACGGATAAGGCCCTTGTACAGAGTTAGCAGCTGGGGGGGTGAGAAAAACTGGCGGAGACGTCTCAGAACACCTAACTTCATAGAAGCTGTTTTAGCTAGAGATGGGATGTGAAGTTTCCAGTTCAGATTATAAGTAAAGGACAGACCGAGGATGTTCAGTGTAGAAGAGGGGGACAGTTGAGTGTCATTGAAGAAGAGGGGATAGTTGTCTGGAAGGTTGTGTCGAGTTGATAGATGGAGGAATTGAGTTTTTGAGGCATTGAACAATACCAAGTTTGCTCTGCCCCAATCAGAAATTTTAGAAAGATCAGAAGTCAGGCGTTCTGTGGCTTCCCTGCGTGATATGTTTACCTCCTGAAGGGTTGGACGTCTATGAAAAGACGTGGAAAAGTGCAGGGTGGTATCATCAGCATAGGAGTGGATAGGACAAGAAGTTTGGTTTAGAAGATCATTAATGAATAATAAGAAGAGAGTGGGTGACAGGACAGAACCCTGAGGAACACCACTGTTAATAGATTTAGGAGAAGAGCAGTGACCGTCTACCACAGCAGCAATAGACCGGTCAGAAAGGAAACTTGAGATGAAGTTACAGAGAGAAGGATAGAAGCCGTAGGAGGGTAGTTTGGAAATCAAAGCTTTGTGCCAGATTTTATCAAAGGCTTTTGATATGTCCAAGGCAACAGCAAAAGTTTCACCAAAGTCTCTAAAAGAGGATGACCAAGACTCAGTAAGGAAAGCCAGAAGATCACCAGTAGAGCGGCCTTGATGGAACCCATACTGGCGATCAGATAGAAGGTTGTGAAGTGATAGATGTTTAAGAATCTTCCTGTTGAGGATAGATTAAAAAACTTTAGATAAGCAGGAAATTAAAGCAATAGGACGGTAGTTTGAGGGATTAGAGCGGTCACCCTTTTTAGGAACAGGTTGAATGTAGGCAAACTTCCAGCAAGAAGGAAAGGTAGATGTTGACAGACAGAGCTGAAAGAGTTTGACTAGGCAAGGTGCAAGCACGGAGGCACAGTTTCGGAGAACAATAGGAGGGACCCCATCAGGTCCATAAGCCTTCCAAGGGTTTAGGCCAGCGAGGGCATTGAAAACATCATTGCGAAGAATTTTAATACGTGGCATGAAGTAGTCAGAGGGTGAAGGAGAGGGAGGAACAAGCCTAGAATCGTCCAAGGTAGAGTTTTTAGCAAAGGTTTGAGCAAAGAGTTCAGCTTTAGAAATAGATGTGATAGCAGTGGTGCCATCTGGTTGAAGTAGAGGAGGGAAAGAAGAAGCAAAGTTATTGGAGATATTTTTGGCTAGATGCCAGAAATCACGAGGGGAGATAGATCTTGAAAGGGTTTGACACTTTCTGTTAATGAAGGAGTTTTTGGCTAGTTGGAGAACAGACTTGGCATGGTTCCGGGCAGAAATATAAAGTGCATGAGATTCTGGTGAAGGAAGGCTTAAGTACCTTTTGTGGGCCACCTCTCTATCATGTATAGCACGAGAACAAGCTGTGTTAAACCAAGGTTTAGAAGGTTTAGGACGAGAAAAAGAGTGAGGAATGTACGCCTCCATGCCAGACACTATCACCTCTGTTATGCGCTCAGCACACAAAGACGGGTCTCTGACACGGAAGCAGAAGTCATTCCAAGGAAAATCAGCAAAATACCTCCTCATGTCCCCACAATTAGCAGAGGCAAAACGCCAGAGGCACCTTCGCTTAGGGGGATCCTGAGGAGGGATTGGAGTGATAGGACAAGATAAAGATATGAGATTGTGATCGGAGGAGCCCAACGGAGAAGAAAGGGTGACAGCATAAGCAGAAGGATTAGAGGTCAGGAAAAGGTCAAGAATGTTGGGCGTATCTCCAAGACGGTCAGGAATACGAGTAGGGTGTTGCATCAATTGCTCTAGGTCATGGAGGATAGCAAAGTTGAAGGCTAGTTCACCAGGATGGTCAGTGAAGGGAGAGGAAAGCCAAAGCTGGTGGTGAACACTGAAGTCTCCAAGAATGGAGATCTCTGCAAAATGGAAGAGGGTCAGAATGTGCTCCACTTTGGAAGTTAAGTAGTTAAAGAATTTCTTATAGTCAGAGGAGTTTGGAGAGAGGTATACAGCACAGATAAATTTAGTATGAGAATGACTCTGTAGTCGTAGCCAGATGGTGGAAAACTCGGAAGATTCAAGAGCGTGGGCACGAGAGCAGGTTAAGTCATTGCGCACATAAACGCAACATCCAGCTTTGGATCGAAAATGAGGATAGAGAAAGTAGGAGGGAGCAGAAAAGGGGCTACTGTCAGTTGCCTCAGACACCTGAGTTTCAGTGAGGAAAAGAAGATGAGGTTTAGAAGAGGAGAGGTGGTGTTCTACAGATTGAAAATTAGATCTTAGACCGCGAATGTTTCAGAAGTTAATGAAGAAAAAGTTGAGGGGGATGTCAAGACACTTAGGGTCGTCGACGGAAAGGCAGTCCGACCTGGGGACATTTATGGTCCCCTCCCCAGATGGGGACTCCGAGGCTGGTGTAGGAGTCGCCATGAGTTTAAAATTTTTGAGTGAAGGGTGTGTGTGTTATTAGGTGCTTGTAGTTTCGTGTGGAGGAAGAGAGTTGTCTTTAGACAACTCTCTTCCTCCAACAACACATTCAATAAAATAATGAAAAAAAAAATGAAAAATTGCAGGTTCATCCATCATGCTTCTACTCTGCGTCAGATTAACAGGGAAACTTTTCATAATCAAGAAAGGGGCGTCTCCTGTCTTCAGCTTTCGGAAACAGACTAACCTTTCACTAGATCGGTGACGTCTTGTGGATGGCTGAGAAAGTTGAGGTTAATGTGTGGCATGTGCATCGGGTGGTGGGAGGCGAGGGTGACGGAGCCTCGGCTACGAGGACGAGTAAGGAACGGCGCCAGAGAGAAACCCTCTTGACCAAACACCTCGGAGAAGTAGTCCAGATATACCTGCCGGAGGAGACGTTAAAGAGAGAGAGAGAGAGAGAGAGAGAGAGAGAGAGAGAGAGAGAGAGAGAGAGAGAGAGAGAGAGAGAGAGAGAGAGAGAGAGAGAGAGAGAGAGAGAGAGAGAGAGAGAGAGTATGTGTGGGTGGGTGTATGAACGCATTTCCTAACCTCCTCCCTGAAGCCCAGCCCCTGTCGGGAGGTGAGCCCAAAGTCGATGGCAGGTGTGGTGCTGACGAAGGCCAACTGGATGTCGGGCCACCCGGGGTCGCCTGTCTCGGACGGGAACCAAGCATTGCCCTCCGTACCAACGGGGGTGGTGAAGGGACCTGTGGGGAGGAACAGCCAATGATCAGCATATGCTTGCTGTCTTGCTGCGGATTATTACAGTCGTCTTGAGGTATTTCCTGCTAGGAAGAATTATTTATATGTGATAATATCTCTGTGTGAAATGCTATAGGTGGCGTGTGCGCAATAGTGTTATAACTTAAGAATATAATAGAATAAGGGAAGCTGTAAGAAGCCGTCATGCTTACACGTGACAGTCTCTGTATGAAACATGCCTTCCTATTTCCTTCTATCATTCTCATCCATTTTATCTTCTTTTAATACTACCTGATGACTCGTGTCACGTCGCCGCTGAAGTTAGAGATAAACCAATGACTGACAATAGCTGACCAGTTAATTAAGGAACTGACGACTGAGTCATTGTGTAGGAGGGCGGCCCATCCCTACCTTGGCGGTCCTGCACGTAGCGGTGGAGATGAACAGGGTTGAGGAGGCGTAGGGGCGAAAAGCTGGAGTGTTTGTTGGTGGTCCATATCAGACCGGCTACAGCGGGATGATCCTGAAGATTCTGACCTACGCCCGGAAGGTCCCTCACTACCGGGATCTACGTGAGGGTGAGGGAGAAGCCGAGGGTGTGAGGGACAAAGGGCGGATGGAGTGGCTGCCGCCGTTAAAAAGTGAATGAATTATTGTGTTCATTTTTTGATAAGGAATCTGTAGCTACCGATTTTTCCTACTATTGAGTAGTTTTAAATCTCTCTCTCTCTCTCTCTCTCTCTCTCTCTCTCTCTCTCTCTCTCTCTCTCTCTCTCTCTCTCTCTCTCTCTCTCTCCCCCTCACGTACAAGCGTACAAGAGAAATTCAAATTGGTGCAAGAAGGACAGACTTGCTGCAACGTCCTTGCCCTGGTGTGGCGTCCTGCATTGGTATATACTCACGTGGTGGTGTGCCAGATGCTCGGCGGGGCCCACGCCAGACAGCAGCAGCAGGTGGGGGGTCCCGATGGCACCAGCGCTCAGCACCACCTCCCTCGTAGCCGCCACGCGCCTCTCCTGCACCAACAAACATTAAAGTTTTTACTCCCTCATCCTTGCGCTTCACCGTCGCCTCTGAAGGAATTCGTTGCATTGCTATCAGTGTAATTCTCGTTCGTACGTTGGCACTTGCTCAGAAACTCTCTGCTAAACTATTTTCAAAGACCACAGAGATGAATAGCCAGGTTGTCAAGAGAGTTTCTCCTGTTGATAATGTAAAACTCTTATTAACCTGTCACTAGAACTATATATATATATATATATATATATATATATATATATATATATATATATATATATATATATATATATATATATATATATATATATATATATATATATATATATATATATATATATATATATATATATATATATATAAAATAAATAAATAAAAAAAACGTTAAAACTCGTGTAACTTCAACTAAAGGGTTTTGAAAGTAGAGTGGAAGTATTTTTAGAATATGGTCTTTTGTGTTGCCTTTCTTCATGAGAATGGAGGAAAGTCTGTTGGCTTTTAGAATGGCGGCAACACAGGCGAAAGTCACTCCCTACCTTGTTGTCTTGTAGGTAAGAGACGGCCACGGCGCGATTGTCTTCATTAAAATGTATCTGAAAAATCAAAGAAGCATTATTATGTAAACAATGTGTATTAGGTTTCCTTGCTGTTTCTGAGTTTGTAATCCGATTTAACGGACCATAACCTTTCAGCGTTTCCGTATTTGAATGAATCAAATGTTATGGTTGCTGCGAGTTGTATTTGGTAATGGGTTGTGTGGAGACTGTCTTAAGGCGAACATTGTCATCATCTGTAATGTTTGTATGACGCAGTGTATGGCCAATGCAAAAAAAAAAAAAAAAAAAAAAGAAAAAAAAGGAACATCATGACCTACATAACAGCATTCAGTTCGTGATAAGTAGCGTTTACACCTCGAAGACTCCCTAAGTGATCTAATCTACAACACAGCCTCTCCACTCTCCCACCGAGGTGAGTTTTACCTTGGCGACGTGCGCGTTCATCACCACGTGCAGGTTGGGTCTGTTGCTAAGGGCGGGACGCAGGTAGCCCTCTGCCGCCGACCACCGCATCCCGTCGCGCCCCGTCAGGTCGATCAGAGAGAAACCTGTGACGAATAACACTGTCTGAGATCTGCCGGGAGATTACTAGAGAAAGGAAAGGAGCAAAATTTGGACATGTGCTAATTACTCCTGTTGAAAGCTGACTTTTAGTATATTATGTTTCCCACTCATCTGTCCAACTTTCGTACATATCATCAGAACATTAGAAAATAAGGGAAGCTGCAAGAAACCGTCAGGCCTAGACGTGGCAGTGGCAATCCCTGTACAGGCAAGTTGATGTGGCGTATGTCACTTCCGCGTCGATTGATGACTTTAGTACTTCAGAGAAGCGTGCCCCTCGCGTCCCGACTCACCTATTTGTTCAGGTCCATTGGGGTCGATGATGCTGTACCCGAGCTGCTCCCCTGCCCTAAGAAAGGCGTGGGCGGCAGGCGAGGACCACCGCTTGCCCTCCAACGCCTGTGGCCCGTCCCGCCCATAGTACTTGCCTGAAAACATGACCATTAAGATTGAGACGTGATAAACAGAGACAAGATGCGGACAGTGCGTATTCTCTGGACTTTGGGTACAAACTTCAGTTTAGCTTGGTGCGTTGTTGCGAATTTGGTGTTTTGTGTCGTGTATTACGTGATGCTGAAGGCTAAATGGAAATTAAGCTGAAATTTTGGAAAATCGTAAATATCAAATCAAATGTGATGGCATGCAGCAATAAACACTTTGCCACAGCTCAGCCCAAGATTTCATTGTATAAACAGACGTACTTTAAATAAATAAATAAATAGATATACAAATAACGTGGATGAGAACTACCGGTGTGATTTGAGGTTTCTCTGTAACCTTCCAGCTTCAAGAAGTAACGATGGACGTGATCGAAGCTCCAGCCCTGGTTGCCCATCGCCTCCCAGTTGTCGAAGTCCCGCCTGTTGCCGCGCACGTAGATCATCGAGTTGATGGTGGAGGAGCCTCCTATTCCCCGCCCCCGTGGGTATGGCAACATCTGCACACACACATACACACACACACACACACACACACACACTCATGTAGCATCTCATCTGCGTAAAAGTTTTCTTGAGGCTGTCTTTTGTTATATATTACAGAATATTCATCATAAAAAACACTATGGTAGTTAAATATGTCCAAGCAACAATGTATTCACGAGTAATCGGTCAATGGGTCACTATGGTAATGACCCAGTGTAGCTAGCAGTGGGAGGCCTTGCTTACACTTTCGTATGCAAGGAGGGCTCCCTGCTGTGGTGCGGCGTGAAACTTCCAATCTGCGTCACCTTGGAACAGGAGAAAGTTGAGGGCAGGGATGTAGCTCTCAGGCGGGGGTGTCCCTCCTGCCTCTATCAGCAGGATTTTCCAGTGGGATATTTCACTGAGCCGCGCCGCCATCACGCACCCCGCTGACCCTCCGCCTACTGCAACACACGGCAAACACTTGGCTTTTTGTTTGAGTCTGGATCCAATCACCCTAAAGGCTACCTGATCCCGATCCCGTTATTACCAGACATTTCTTTCACACTGGTGCCTTACACTCTCAGCGTAAAACCAAGAGTGGTAACTTATCTCAAACATGTAACTATCATCAATATGTATGCATAGTATAATGTGGGATGAACTGTTTGGTCACCCGTGTGAAGATCCAGCTTTGCTCGCCCAAAAGGATCCTCGTACTCGTACCAATAATGAAGTCATACTGCGGCAGGAGGTGTTCGGTGGACTGATAACGAGGGTGAGCTGTCTCCCGCACCAGCACTACCACCAGGAGGCGCAGAAGCACCACAGGCACCTGCCGCACCGCCTCGCTGGTCAAGGTCATCTCGTCTGCTGCTCTTCGCGAGGCTCAGCTCAAGCGAGCACTTCCTGTCTGGATATTAAGCAAGTGGCTGGAGTGATTTCGTCACAAAGCTGTCCTGTTTTGTTTTGTGCTGATCCATCCTGACGGAAATGTTATGATGGGAAGTAAGAGTTTTGTTTCTCTCACAGTGGGTATTATCATAACTGTGTGAGAAAAATGCAATGATTACTTTAGCAATAATAATTTCATGTAATGGCTTGAAAACGGAAAATAACTTTTATATTTCTTTTCTGCTAACTTTTTCGATATGTCCATCTGTGCGTATGTCCGTCTGTTGCTCTGAGTAACTGACTCACACCCCTATACGAGGAAGTACATTTTGTGACGAAATTCACTCATTCCTGTGAGTTGGTATCGGCACCAGATTGTGCTGGGCCGCGTATGAGCCACCTCTCTCCTCTCCTTCCCTCAAGCAGCGATGACTCCTCCCTGTCTGCGCGCAGCGAGGCGACCGACTTGGCTGTCTAACCACGACTTGGTTGTTCTTGACAGGCGAGCTGCTCACCTTGTCCTTGATTACATAGGCTTGTATCTCTCTCTCTCTCTCTCTCTCTCTCTCGTGAGTCAGCTGCAATTTTTTGTCATGATGCCCTGCCCTTCTCTCTCACTCTCAGTCTAAACAATACATTTATATTTCGGAACTATCACCTCCTTTGTGTATTGTGCAAACTTGGCGCATGGAAGGAAACACAGTGTTATTTATCGCATTACACTTGACACTTCTGACTCCACGAGATGGAATGCATGTCTGTCTTTTGGATTCTATATCAGACACACTTGATTTCTAATTCTTTTAATTAATTGATTTTAAATAAGAGTTCTGCAATAGGAATCCATGACCATGAACATGGGGCCTGGTAGGAGCTGGAGGGATAGGGTTGCCGCCTCGCTTCCTTGGTCTTCCCTCACTTTTTTGGTTTTTACGTCCAGGTTTTTCCGATTTATTGGGACCAAGACGTTGACTTCTAACGCGGGCACTAAAGCACAACTACACATAATTCTTCGTGTAAACTGTAAACTTTAAAATGTGTTATTTTCAAAATAAACTTATTAAATCACTGATTATTTTTTTGGGGGAAAATATTCACTTATTCGCAAAAAAAAAAAGAAAGAAAACAAAAACTGATGATAGAAATGTGAATGCAAATGCGAATACTAAAAAAAAAAAAAAAAAAAACAGTTAATGCCTGCACCTGCGAATGGGAAAGCGGATATTCGGTCCATCTTCGGTCCATCTCTTA
>NC_087177.1:14379308-14409308 GCF_035594125.1 Scylla paramamosain
GTGGTAGACGGTCACTGTTCTTCTCCTAAATCTATTAACAGTGGTGTTCCTCAGGGTTCTGTCCTGTCACCCACTCTCTTCTTATTATTCATCAATGACCTTCTAAACCAAACTTCTTTTCCTATCCACTCCTACGCTGATGATACCACCCTGCACTTTTCCACGTCTTTTCACAGACGTCCAACCCTTCAGGAACTAAACATTTCACGCAGGGAAGCCACAGAACGCCTGACTTCTGATCTTTCTAAAATTTCTGATTGGGCAGAGCAAACTTGTTATTGTTAAATGCCTCAAAAACTCAATTCCTCCATCTATCAACTCTACACAACCTTCCAGACAACTATCCCCTCTTCTTCAGTGAAACTCAACTGTCCCCCTCTTCTGCACTGAACATCCTCGGTCTGTCCTTTACTTATAATCTGAACTGGAAACTTCACATCTCATCTCTAGCTAAAACAGCTTCTAAGAAGTTAGGTGTTCTGAGACGTCTCCGCCAGTTTTTCTCATCCTAGCTGCTAACTCTGTATAAGGGCCTTATCCGTCCATGTATGGAGTATGCTTCACATGTCTGGGGGTTCCACTCATACCACTCTTCTAGACAGGGTGGAATCAAAAGCTTTTCGTCTTATCAACTCCTCTCCTCTAATTGACTGTCTTCAGCTTCTCTCTCATCGCCGCAATATTGCATCTGTAGCTGTCTTCTACTGCTATTTTCATGCTAACTGCTCTTCTGATCTTGCTAATTGCATGCCTTCCATTCTCCCGCGGCCTCGCTGCACAAGACTTTCTTCTTTCTCCCACCCCTATTCTGTCCACCTCTCTAATGCAAGAGTTAACCAGTATTCTCAGTCATTAATCCCTTTCTCTGGTAGACTCTGGAACTTCCTGCCTGCTTCTGTTATTTCCACCTTCCTTTGACTTGAATTACTTCAAGAGGGAGGTTTCAAGACACTTATCCTTCAATTTTTGACTACCGTTTTGGACCCTGTTCTGGGACTGGCATCTCAGTGGGCTTTTTTTTATTTTTTTTTGTTGGATTTTTGTTGCCCTTGGGCAGTGTTCCTCCTACATAAAAAAAAAAAAAAAAAAAAAAAAAAATATATATATATATATATATATATATATATATATATATATATATATATATATATATATATATATATATATATATATATATATATATATATATATATATATATATTTTTTTTTTCCCCTTGCAAAAATTCCCTGAACACTGTGCTGAGATCTGCCGCTTGTGGTTTTCTGAGCGTGTCTGATGAAGCTGCGAGTTTCCAAAGTTTCCTCAGCATCATTATTGCAATTTTCGCTGTGCTGCTGTACTGGCAAATATTTTTGTCATGTATCGTTGTCTTTTGTTATTCTTTGAAACCTTATTTTCTATTATTGACAGTTATTTCATAATGGTTTCTTTTTTTCTGTAATACATGAATGACAGTCGTTTATCGGTGTTAGGGAAATTCTATCACACGTTCAGCGCAAAGAAAAAAGAAGAAAAAAAAAAACGGTATCCTAGACAGTTGCGGTGCCAGCTGCTGGAGAGATGGTTTTGTCTCTGTGTGTGCGCAGAGCAAATACAAGTAGCGATTTGTATTTTTTAAAAATTTAAGTCAAATGCAATGGCTGATGCAACCACATAAATACTTCTTCCTTGATGTTCATTATGGCTAATGTACGTCAGCTCTTAGCTAACCCAGATCACACAAATGAGTGTTGTGATATCTTCACACAGCCTGACCGCGTTCCCTTTCCGGAATATAACTCCCTCTGGAATATAACTCAAGGAATCTCAATAACTGAAGTGCATCTGGCGGTGCTCCGCCCTCTGCCCGTCCCCGATGACAGCCCACGCTGAGCTACTGTCTCCTGTACCGCGCACCATACACACATGGAGGCCCGGACAAGGTCTGTGGTTCACCACACAACGCACCTCACATGCACGCTGCGCCATACACTGTGACACGTTCAGACTTCATGAACGTCGATTCAAACCACACTCATTAAGTCTTGTGTAAAGTTCTCATTCAGGTCATCTCTGAAACGAACTACATATTGCACTACTTTTTTTTTCCTCTTTCATACAATTTTCGTCCAGGTATTTTATTTATTTATTTATTTATTTATTTATTTATTCATTTATTTATTTATTTTACTTGGAATTACTCTCCGCTGTGTTGGTAGTGATGCAGATGACAACATTCTTCGCCTCAGCCTTCTCTCGTCGCCTTGCTGCAACATTCGTTACTCCTTGACTCCCACTCACTATTCGCATCAGTTGGTGCTCCTCCTGCCTGGCCACGCTCCGGGCAGCACAGATGAGGCGCGCCACGCTCCACCCGAGGCATGCGCCAGGTCGCGCCACAGTAGTATACCTGTAACTTCCCTCTAAGTTAAGTAAGCGCCCGACTCACGCCCGTGCCTCGGATGCCACTCCCCTCCACCTCCGCCTCACCCCTCACGCCACCGCAGTGATACAAGTCATGCGGCAGTCACGGTTTTCCAGGCCAATTTCCATTTTTGGAAACACAAAAACGGGAGGCAGACACATAAAGAGTGCGAGAGGAAGGAAAGAAATGTGGGTGTGCATACCTTGAAGTGTGCATGGCATCTCACACGGGTATGGAGCTGTGGTGTCGCCCCGTCCTCTGCCTGCTGCTCGGCGAGGCTCAACTAGGTCGCGTGCACACATCTGTTTGAGGAACATGAACGTGTGGGAGCTAGGTGAGGTCATGTGTGAAGTAAGCCATTGTTTGTGGGGAGAGCAGACGGCATCACATCCAGCAGCCACCCGCCGAGGCAGCACCACCTTGCCGCACACCGCACTACCGCCGCCTCGCCACTCCCGACATTTATTTACCGGCCACAGCCCTTTGCCTCCGCTCGCTGCCTCCGCGAATAACATCGTGAAGCATATATCTGTTGTCAAATAAAGTTTTGAAGTGACTGCAAGGGTGCAAGGTCGAGGAATTTCAATATTAACAGGGTGGTGGAAACAGTAGTTGGCAACTGTGTTCCATACCCTGCCCTCATCGGTGTAGCGTCTTGGGGCAGCTTGGGGGGTGGTAGTGCACTTGTCGGTGTGGTAGTGGTCACTGGAGCTCGTGTCTTCCCGCTCCATGCCGCTCTGTGCCAGTGTTTCCTTGCTAAGCGTGTTACACAGCAAACGTAAGAGAAAGTGGTGAGCCATTGTGTTGGAGTGTGGCGTGCGGGGGTGCTCTGTGTGGGGCACTGACGGGCTAGTGAACCAATGCAGTGTATTGAATGCAGCCGCTAAGCCTGCATTGCTCAAAGCGCGCCCTCGCCAGGTAAGACACCGCACGGATTTATGCGCATACTTTACCGGTGATGCCGCTGTGTGTCTCAGGGTCAGTTCTTGCATTACCTTGTGCTTCTGCTTGTCGCGCGACTAGGAGCAAATGAGGAGACTGTCCAAGGGTGAAGGATAGATAGGGAAGAGGTAAGATTAATTAAGCGGTCAGCTTGATGTATTACGCTCTGCCCCTTGCCGTGACCCGGGCAGGTGAGTGTCATCCACGCAGCGCTCACCCGAGCAACCTGCCCGCGACTTGCCACCTCCTCCTGCCTGCGCGTGTCAGTAGAATGTATATCAATCCATGTTTATCGTTGGGATTGTTTACTTTTAACGGCCAATAAAGCAGGCACCCGTCACATCATTGGTGTTGCTGCTTCAACGGAGAAGAATTCAAAACTTGTCCCGGTGTCTCCCGTGCTGTGATCCTCATGTAATGCTGATGCCACGCGTCCGGGGCCGTCGTGGAACAAAAGGAGGCAGGGATACGGTGATCTTAACGATGATAACAACTCCCTGCCTGACATGCGCACGAGATCAGTGTTGTGTTACTGAAAGAAAGCGGCAGGAGGTCAATTAACCGACAAAATGAAAGAATGATACAGACATAGGAGGGTGAGAGGAAGGAAAGGTGGAACTTGGATCTTATTTACGTCTCTGGCAAGCAAACACGTGCAGGTCACAAACATCCCGTAAGGAGTGGAGTGGTTCTGTCAGTGACCAACCTTAACCTTCACTCGGCAACGCAATGGACTCACATTTTTACATTTTTTTTTCTTTCCTGTGGCGAGGAAGGAGGGAGGTGGTGAGGAGGATGTGAACTCCGTGCCGTATCATTCCCCGATCTCCTTATTATCTATGGGAGAAAAATTAACTGATTACCATTCATGCGTTCCCTTCTCCGTGGCCGAGTTATTAGAGAGGGCTGGAAGGCTCTTATCGTGTGGCCTTAAATTAGGAAGAAGAGGGAGTAGATGATTTATTTATCCTCTCAACTTCTTCCAGGCAACCTCTGACCCGCGCCACTTCAAAACCTCTCTCCTTCTCTCTCCTTCTCTCTTTCTCCTTTCTTTCCCTTTCAGCTTTCATTGTCCCTCTCCCCCCCTCCTCCTGCCGTTTATGGTGTATTCCCTTTGCTGTTCCTCTTTCTTCCTCGGCGCCCAAATAAGACGGCGAATTTGCATGTCAATAAAAAAAAAAAAAGAATGAAGAGGTCATGGAAGGGAATGCTCGAATCGTGAGATATCAAGAAACGGTGGCAGGCGAGTGTGTGTGTGTGTGTGTGTTACGAATACCACTTGCCAGAGAGCAGAGGGGCGTGTCGGAAGGATAATTGTTGCATGGCCTTGTGTGCGTTGTGGAGAGAAGCAGTGAAAGAAAGGTTCATGGGGAAATAGGAGGTGTGTACAGCACGTGGCGAGGAGGAAGCCGTCAATTAGGGCGGAGCAGGAGTCAGCGAGCGGTTGGTAGAAGAGAGGAACTGGTGGTGGTGGCTGTGGTGATGGTTTGGGCATTAGAGCAACAGGTCGTGAAAGCGTCAGATTGCGTCAGGAAGGAAAGCTGTGGTAAGAAGGTGAGAGCAAGAAGTACGTGTTGGATGGAAGGTAATAATAGTACAGTAGACGGAGGCTGAGGAAAGAGGAAGAGGAACAACTGATAGATTATTATTACTTCCTAAGGCAGATCTCCAGGCTGTCTGAGGCTCATTATGCTGCTGATGATGCTGGTCATGCTCTGCTCTCTTCCTTCCTCTTCCTCTTGCTCCATATCCTATCCATCAATCAACTCCTCACCTCTGCCTCCTCTTGCGCGTCGGGGCGTCTTGCCTTTCACTTACCGAGATTATTCACGGCAGCGTGTAGCAATTAGTGATAATTAGACAGCGCATGGATTTATTAGAGGCATTTGAAGACCGTTGCGACGTAAGTTTTTTGTTGTGCATATTTTATTAATTACTTTGTTGATTTATTCATCTATCTATTTTACGTGTTAATGAGTCTGACCAAACACAAAAATGAGTAAAAAATAATAAAATAAGATAGAGAAGAAAAGAAAGACCCGCTCATAATGTTGCTTTCTAGAAAATAACTACAGGAGAATGATGATGATGATGATGATGATAATAATAATAATAATAATAATAATAATAATAATAATAATAATAATAATAATAGTGATAATCATAAGAATTTGCTAATCTAGTTACGGAAGAGTCTTGATATTCTCGTAAAAAAAAAAAAAAAAAAAGACTTTCAGCACGAACCTCTCACATGTTTCTTTATACATTTCGCATCGTGTTTTCTTTACTCTTGTAACAGTTGGAGCACTACAACAAGTGATCATCTTGTACATAGTTGGTTTCCCTACTTAGGCCTGTAAGCGAAACATTCAGAACTAGACGCAGATGTTTCCTTCACTAAAGCGTTTCTTACAAGCTTCCAGATTATTTATTTATTTACCTATTCATTTGTTTATTATTAATGATATTATATATATTTATTTTCATTTTTTAATGGAACAAGAATAATGGGTGTCCTTTCTTTTGCCTGTGTACCGGTGTGCAGTGCAGCAGTGAGGCGGCGTGGCTGTGAGGGACACTGCTGGTGCTCACCTCGCCAGACAAGCGTCCAGTCACGTCGCTCCGTTTTTGTTTGAGTTTACCCGGAAAATTATCTTCCGGGAAACGAATTAGGAATGATGCGATTTTGTACTATCACCACACCACTCGATCTGGTCTCCCCCCCCTTCGTGCAAAGAGAGAGAGAGAGAGAGAGAGAGAGAGAGAGAGAGAGAGAGAGAGAGAGAGAGAGAGAGAGAGAGAGAGAAGGAATAATTACAATGATCCTGTTGATTTTTGTCTTAACTGTGAGCGCTGTATAATGTGTGCACGTGACGTGTGAGGGTGAGAGCCTTGACGTATTGGTCAGTTTGGTAAATACATTTGTTTGGCTTAACGGGATGTAATACCTGTACTTTTTTTTTTTTCTGCTGCACAACGAGTTATGTTTTTATTGTTGTGCTCTCTTGTGAGGCTGTCTGTGGCTTAACGCTTTCATGTCTGTATAAGGCAAAAGTAGACACAATTTTTTTTTTCTTTCATAAGGTATGTCTTTCTTTCAGAATCAGGAGTCAGCAGAGGCCGTGTGGTGGTGGGGTCGCATACCTGAGTCCCCGGGAGCCAGGTAGCCTGCAGGTGTACCTCACGTGAGGCAGGGTGCATCTTGTTATTCCCGGGCGAGGCGTGCAGCTTGCTCGCGTATTCACCTGCTGATGGTAGTCCTGGCCGGCGCCATCCCTGAATACTAGTGGTGGTGGTGATGGTGTGACGTAAACTCGGCTTTGGGGGAAAGAGACGTGCACGGGTGTGTGGGTGTGGTGTGTGTTGCGTGGGCGTGTGAATGTGTGCGTGTGCATACGTTTACGTGCGAGTGTGTGCCCACATGCCCGGTTCTCTTGTGAGCGTGGCAGCGACGGGAACAAGCACGCGCCCACGTGCCGGCAAGGCTATCAGGAAGGCACTGCTTCCAAGCTCAGGCTCCTCTGTGCTCCCAGTGTTAGTGAGGAGGACCATGTGAGCACCACCCGCCACATCACCATGAGTGCTTCTAAAATCAGGAACAAGAAGGCGAATCTCCGCCAGAAACTTGGGTAAGTGCACCTCTTGTTTGAAGCCTTCCTTTTTCTTTGTCCACGCCTTCCACTCCTCCATCTTTTCTTTTATCTCTGTCCATCAGCATGCCATTGCTTGTGAAGGGTAAAGAATAGAGAATATTTCATTATTTCATTATTTCATTATTTATTTTATTTATTTATTTATTTTTTTTGTGTACATGTCTGTTAAACTTTGGCAGGAGGATAAGTGTGGCTCACCTGCGATGGTATGTGGGGTCTAGAAGGAGGAGGAAGATAAGGAGGAGAAGGGGAAGGAGGTGAAGAGGAGGAGGAGGAGAAGGAGGAGGAGGAGGGTGATGTGTATATACGTTGAAGACGTGAGGCAGTAACAAACAGAGGGAGGCCCACATTCCAGAATCTACATGCGGGAGGCGTAGGCCATGAGTGTAGGTCGCCGGGACGCATAGCAAGCACGTAATGAGGCGATAATGAGCGCGCCGTGAAGCAGAGGCGAAGGAGCTCCTGTAATAACACTTGATGAACCCAAGACGTGAGAGCGGTGCAGAGAGCGGGGGTGGTTGGTTGTCCCCTGCAGGAAGAGTGGGGTTGACGGAGCACGGGAAAGTTAGATTATGCATGTGTTGTTAGGGTGACTCTCTACACTGACTTCAACCCCCGTGATGGTCAGTGACTTGAAGAATGCCCTGTCTGGTAACAGCGGATGTGCGTAATGTCATGAGGAGGAGGAGAAGTGAGAGCAGTGCCGCGACTCAGCAATCAGATAACAAAGAGGTGATTCGTCAGTACTTTTGTCAGCTTAAGGGGAGTATCTGTGACTGGAGGAGGTGATGAGGGAAAAGAGTAGAAGGGATGCTATATAGTAATAATATACAGTAGAGTACAGCAGAGTGGTAGTACAGTGGAGCAGAGGGGGAGAAGTGTAATGGTAGTTAAGGTGATCTTTATTATTTCTGGCTGGGAAAACGCAATATATCACCTTACGCCTCACCAGGTCATTCATCCTCCATCCTCTTGAAGACCATCCTCCTCCTCCTCCTCCTCCTCCTCCTCCTCCTCCTCCTCCTCCTCCTCCTCCTCCTCCCCCTCCTCCTCCTTATCCTCCTCTTCTTTCTCCTGCTCCTCCTTCTCCACGTCTCTCAAAAATTTTTCATTGTCCAATTCTTACTTGTTCTGTTAAGTATGCTTATTTATTTATCTTATTTATTTTATTTATTTATTTTTTTTACTACACAATTCACGGTAATACTGCTCACTTTTTCGCATCCATTAGTACATCATGTAAACTGTGTCCAGACCCGTGCATGCGGTGCGCTTCAGGAATTCTTATTACCGTTAATAATGTACGTACATACACTGACACCAATGGCAAATATCGCTCATTATACACTCATATACCTATTTATCTATCTATTTATCTATCTATCTATCTATCTATCTATCTATCTATCTATCTATCTATCTATCTATCTATCTATCTATCTATCTATCTATCTATCTATCTATCTATCTATATATATATATATATATATATATATATATATATATATATATATATATATATATATATATATATATATATATATATATATATATATATATTTATTTATTTATATTTATATATATAATTATCAAGTTTGAAGATGACTGTACTTAGTAAGAGAAGGTTGTCTCGTGTAGTGCTGTGCTGTAGTGGTGCAGATTACAGAGGAGTTATTACCGTATCACACGGCAGCTGGAGGGCCTCAGTCTTCCTGGAGCTTATTTCAGTGCACGCAAGGTGACGGAAATGAGAGAATGTAATCAAAGAAAGAAGTCTTTGTCGAGCTTATGCCTGACAGTAAGGGTGATAATTTAGTGAAATCTATTGCCTCATTAATTCCAATCATAAAACATCCGAAGTAGTAGATGGAATTAAGATGCGGCAGACAGACTGACGCTGTGAGAGAAAGACGTCCTTGGTGGCTCGGTGTGGCGTGGGAGGGAGTGGTGAGTCTGGAAGTTGTCACTCACGCCAGCCGCACCGCTCTGCCCCAAGACAGGGCGGCGTTCCAGGGGCGGCACCGGCGTCACCGCAAACACCAGAAGGCTTTCAAACGCAGCATGGAGCGTGTGTGTGTGTGTGTGTGTGTGTGTGTGTGTGTGTGTGTGTGTGTGTGTGTGTGTGTGTGTCTATTTTTTCTCAGCACATTTTTGCTCAATTACAAACATCTTTCATAAACTGACGCATGAAGTCGAATCGAGGCTGACAGTTATGTACAGTCTCCGAGTGACATAAAAGGGATGAGTGATGCTGAGAGAAAGGAAGGAAGGAAGGAAGGACCTCGCGTTCGTAAGACCTTGACATTTATTTAACTTTCCCTGCCAGCCAGACGTTCCCACTATCATGGCCATTATCCTCGACGCGTGGCAAGTGTATTGAGTTACTCGTGCCATGCTGCGGGGGAACACGCCGGTCTAGAGAAGCGGGATGGAAGGATGTATGAAAGGAGAAGAGAGACAGAACGGAATAAAGAAACAGAGAGGAAGAAAATGGGATAGGAGAGAAAAAAATGGATATACAAGGAAGGGAGTATAAGAATGTTGAGGGAAGGATAGGGAAAAAGTGGAGCGGAAGAAACGGGGAGAGAAAACAGAGGGAGTTAAGAGATGGGAGGCAATGAAGGATAGGTAAAGAGTAAATGGGATGGGACAGAGAAAATGGAGAGATAAGGAAGAAAGTAATAATAGTGAAGAAGAGAAAAAGAATGCGTTTAAGGAAGGATGGGAGGGGAAAGAGAAAGATAAGAGAGTGACGCTGTGTGTGTGTGTGTGTGTGTGTGTGTGTGTGTGTGTGTTGCTTCTTTAAAGAGGCAATAAAAGATTACCCTCGCACGCCTATTCAACACCTCCCCACGCCCTGTAATTCCTCCCCGTAACTGGTTCACTCTCCGACACTCACCAGCACCTCTTTGCTAGAGATATATGAACAGAGGAGGGAAACGTAGCCAGGTTATTTTTCCTTGTCGTTGTCATGAGGCTGTGTAAGGCAGGACGAGGACTGGACTTAATGAAGAAGAAGAAGAAGAAGGAGAAGGAAAAAAAAAAAAACTTGGGTGTTGCTGCGCACTAGGGAAGATAAAGAAAACGGAGCAAGTTTGGAAAGTGAAGACAGACTTAATTCTCGAGACGATGTGATCCCTGCCTCCTGAAAGCGGCCGCTCTTGGCGCAAAAACAAAGCAAGGTTGAGAAATGAATGAGCAAAAATTTTCGATTTGTTTTAGGTTTATTCTTGCATGAAGTAAATGGACAGAACATGCAAGGGAATGTGCACGCAGCGAGTGGTGTGAGGCAGCAACATAAGAGAGTGCAGCCAGATATACAGTTAACCAATTCAGAACAGAGTTGGGAATTGTGTAACGAGATAAAAGCTGATGGAACGTTTCGCGCAGTGGAGGGAAAGAGAAAGAGAGGGAGGGAGAAGAGAGAAGTCACGTACAGACGAGGAAAGTAGATGAAATGAATACCTTCCAGCGCCACTCTGCTGTTACCGCATCAGTGAATCGGCGAAACCCTGCGAAAGGTTTATACGCACTCCCGACGCTTTATACCGAGGCAGACAGAACCTCCTCTACAAGGTGAAGCACGAGACTCATAACAGATGGAAGGAAGGTTAAAAAAAAAGGAGCCTTACCCACGCCCCCTCGTTCAACACTCATTCAGCACCTTCCCACACCCATTACCCTCGCACGCCCATTCAACACCTCTCCACGCCCTCTAAATCCTCCCCGTGACTGGTTCACTCTCCGACACTCACCAGCACCTCTTTGTGAGACACGACGCCCCGCGGGGTAGGCAAATTGTTCATCAGTATCCTCTTAAATCCAACGGAAGTATTGGTGACCCTCTGAGCGCGGCCATCCCTCGGGCCTCAGGAGGGTGTGGTGTTGGTGCCTCCTGGCTTCTACTATGTACGCGCTCCCCAGACCCTCTCCGCGCCCTGGGAGAGGAGGGTTATGGGTGGGAGAGCGGCAGGAATGGTCGGGAGAAGCACGTTCCTGCACGGCGCTGACCATGAACCCAGCTCGGGAATTAACAAGCAGACGAACACAAGACGCGGAGACGCTGGTGAGCCGTAACCCTTGATGCAGCCCCGCCGGTGATAAGGAGAGGAAGAAAGAGAGAAACAATAAAAAAAAAAAGAGATGAAAGAGAAGACTCAGCATAGACTCTCCCGGAATCGATTATCGCCCGAGCACCTCTTGATTGGCTCGCATTTCTGAGCCGCGGGAGGCGATGGCGGCGGCGGCGGCGGCCCTCATCGAAAAATAGTCCATCTCGCACTGGTACTACCGTTAATGCAATCTGGCGGGCAGTTCTGGGTGTATGTGTGTGTGCTTCGACTCTGTCACTTTCCTCTCCTTCATTCCGTTAGTCCGTGCCGTCCAGTCTCGTCCGTTTGAGAGAGAGAGAGAGAGAGAGAGAGAGAGAGAGAGAGAGAGAGAGAGAGAGAGAGAGAGAGAGAGAGAGAGAGAGTCTTGGATAACACTCACATTTACAGGTGTCATAAACGAGAGGTAAGATCCTTGGTTACCTCACAGACAATACACCTGTCATTAATCACTTTGACCTCTCTCTACCTGCCCCTCTCCCTTCCTCTCACCTTTCCCATAAAGCACCGTGAATGGATCTTTACTTTCACTGGACAAGGTACGTAAAGTCTGTAATTCTGGCCGAGTCAGTAAACAATATTGAGAAGAGGAGAAAAGGAGAGATAGAGAGAGGCAGGCTGGGAGGGAGGGAGGGAGAAATGGAAAGGAGTAAGAAGCGAGAGAGAGGGAGGGAGAGAGAGAGGGAGGGTGGAGGTCATAGGCAGCGGAGCGTGACCTTACACTGGCAGACTATTACGAGGTAGGTCACAAGCCTTTGTTTATGACCTGAGGACGACACAGAGTGCGTCAGTCAACCTCAGTTCTGCCGTCAGTTCCTTCATTAAGCCGAGGAGCTCCGTCATTCACGCGGTGTGGGGCTCGGCGAGGAGAGGCAGTGACGCGGCAACACTGGGAGACTGGGAGACTGCGGGACCGTACAAATTACCTTGGAAGTACCATTGTGTGTGAATATACCTCATCTTCTTGTGTAACCTAGACCACAAACACTCTCATCCTTCGTATTCTTCGGGAGGGTGAACGGATTTTTTTTTTTGGGGGGGGTTCGATTCGGTTAAAAAAAAACAAAAGGTAGTTAATGCAAAGGTGGAGTTATAGGAATGTTGAATTGGGGAGGTCCTCTCTTATTCGTGGCGTATGATCCTGTTGTTGTTAGATAAGGGGGGGAGGTTGTTTTGTGAAGGGTGAGGTTGCATGTAAGGGTCAAAGGTTAGGTCAGTGGGTTAAGAGGTGAGGTTAGTTAAAGGGTAATATTGTAATGGCAAATCAACCTGTCATTCATTAATTTGCATTAAAAAGAACGCAAAAGGTAAAGACGTGAAAAAAGGAAGGTGAAAAAGCATACGTACTCGACAAGTAAAAAAAAAAAAAAAAAAAAATCAGTATCTATTTGCATTCGAAAAGTAAAGCCGCTATAGACGCAATATACAGCAAAGTATATCGGCATTCCACGAAGTAAGGAAATCCGGTAAATGTTTCATCAGGACGTGTACGGGTAACCTGATCCTGCGCCTCTCTCCTGCAAGTATTCAAGGTGAGAGGGGAGGGAGTGAGGGAGGACGTTCCAGTACCTAAAGAGGACTAGAATGTTGGTTAATTTGCATTCTGCCTTGGAAGTCTGCAGGATCAGCAAGTAAAGGTTCGCCTCGGAACTCATCTTGACGGGGGAGTCAGTGCTAGCGGGATGGAACGCGACGTCTGTTTGTGATGCGAAATGGGGAATGTCATGGTAAGGGTGAGAAAGTGTAATGTAGGTGGCGGAAGTTATGGTAAGCATTTCTTATCATTGTTTTTTTGTGAGCGTGTTAAAAGGGAAAAGAGGAAGAGGATTGTTAGTATATTGATGTACGAAATTTCTTTCTTTCTATTTTTTGCTATTATAGAGTGAGAGAAAGTGTAATTCAGTTGACGAAAATTATGTTAAGCAACTTCTTTTTGAAAAGGAAGGAAACAAGAATCAGGAGATGAATGGCAGTGTATTGATATAAGACTTTTCTTTTGTGTGTTATTATAGCTTTGATTTGTATCTGTTATTAGTGTCCTACTCATTTTTGTATAGCAGCAAAAAACAAACCAAATGTGTGTGCCTCGTGAACAAAGGAAAGCTTATCATAATTTTTTTTTATTACTATTAATTAGTTGTATATTATTTTTTTTTATTGCCTCTTTTAAGGAAGCAACACACACACACACACACACACACAGCGTCACCCTCACACCCAAACGCTCTTAGTATACACGACCTGTTGCTTTTCCGCGTTCCCTCTTCCCTCACCGTTCAGTACAGCGGGAGATCATGTCCTGCAGCGCTGCCTCGGGGTAAGGGAGAGGCGCCTGAGGGAGGGAGGCAGGGAGGTAGGGAGGGACACTTGAGTGCAGGAGGGACACTAGGGGGAAGGAGTGATCATATTCTGAAACATTTCTGGCTGCACCTCCACTACATATTCAAAGGCTCTAATTGAAGCTACATTGTTTTTTAGACTTTTTATGGTTGGAGAGACAGATTAACAACATTTCCACATTATGAACGGGAGAAATACTCTTGGGAATCCGGTCAGTCATTTCTGTGGCCTTGGAAAGCAGTCACGGTGAGATAACAAAGCGTTTCTGAATACGGGCCTAGGTGAGGGAGGGACGCTTGGAGAAGGGGCACCGGGTATAAAGGATGGATGCTCGAACGAGTTATGAGGTTTCGCAGAACTTGCATCTCGCTAGTAATATAGAATCCGGAGCCAGTCACGATATTAAAACTGGTATATTCCTCATACGAACATAAGCGGCTCCTCCTCCTCCTCCTCCTCCTGCTGTTGCTGCTGCTGCCGAGGCTCCTTTGAAACATGTATCCGTGTGTGTGTGTGTGTGTGTGTGTGTGTGTAGTCGTGATGGGTCAAGCTGCATGAAGTGTAATTTTGAGCGCTAGGGATTCCTGCTTCCCCTCGTCCGCCTCACGCCTCCTTCCGCTCCCCTCCTCCTCCTCCTCCTCCTCCTCCTCCTCCTCAACTACCTTCACGGCATCCTCACCTCCGTACATTGACCATTCTGTCTTCTCTCTCTCTCTCTCTCTCTCTCTCTCTCTCTCTCTCTCTCTCTCTCTCTCTCTCTCTCTCTCTCTTTCAGGTACCCAGCATCCACACATTCCACGCCACCTACACCTCGGCGGTTCTCTCCCTCCCACGCCCACACCCGCACGGCCAGCCACTAGACGCCCCTTGCCGCCCGCCGTTCCTCCGCCCCATTAACACTCCTGCCGCTTTCTCTTGTCTAAGGGTTTATTTCCTTCCCTGAATACGGTTCCTCTTCTTCGCCAGCCTCCTAAAGTTCCCCTGAATGGCCGCCTCGTGATGTGTGTCCCGCCGCTCGTCTGGCGCGCAAGAATTCCAGTGAATAAGTTTTGCATCAGTTAGAGTCGTGTTTCTTGAGAACTGTGGTGTGGGATTCCCTCAAGTGCCTCGTCAGGAGCACGTTTATGCTCCGCTCGCCTTCACATCGCGGGTATGAACTCCTCCCGCAGGTCAGTATCTCAGTCCGGCATCCCCATGGCCTGTGCTCCCGGCTGCGAAGACTCGAGGGCGTGTCACGACTCATCTCCAGCCCCGCCTTCTTCAGCAGTTAATTGCTGCTTCCGTTATAGCGAGTCGTGCGCCTCGAAGCTCCGCGCTGCCCGGACCAGCAATCATCTCCCCATCACCCCGCCCGCCGCCGCCACGGATACGCCGTCAGCATGCTGATCTAAGACAAGGGTGGTGCATCTCCTTACCCATCTCGTGGCGTGAGAGAGAGAGAGAGAGAGAGAGAGAGAGAGAGAGAGAGAGAGAGAGAGAGCATGTATTTTCTGCTAGCTTAATTACATTGTCTTTTTCTTACTTTATAATTATTTTTTCACATGCACACGCATATACACATTCTCTCTCTCTCATATATATATATATATATATATATATATATATATATATATATATATATATATATATATATATATATATATATATATATATATATATATATATATATATATATATATATATATATATATATATATATATATATATTATTATTATTATTATTATTATTATTATTATTATTATTATTATTATTACGGGCCTCGTAGCCGCCTCGCCAACCACTAATCTCTCCAACTAACCATCGGCTTCGAATACCGTCTCAACCACACCGTGGCGGTATCATGAAGTCGAAGCTTTGGAAACACGTCTCGACTCACGTCTTGATCGAGCTACCGAGCTGACAAGTGACTTCCACCTCAGTCTCACTCGCTTCCCGCAATTGGAACCATCCTCCCTCCTGCAGCCTGGATTCGGTTATATTGACGCGAGTTAGATGTGACGAACATGAACACAAACACTCACACACACACACGTACACTCACACTCTTCATTACGTACACGCCTGAGCTACTTATATTTGTATTGTATTTTGGGTATATATTTGTTTTCCTTTATTGGTTATTATTTGGTACATGTAACATTCACTTTGTTGCTCATTAACTTGTATATGTTTCGTCACCTTTGGTTTCCTTTATTGCTTAATAGCTTGTATTTTATGTTAACTGTACGTACTTACTTGAACCCAAGCGGGATCACTGTCCTAGATAAGTTGCACGCGCTATGCCCGCTTCAGATAGTGGATATTTAGTTTAATAGTTATTGTAAGTTTTATTTCATACTAGTTTCACTACCTAATGCTACAAGAAAGGGTACAACACACCCCTAGTCAATCAACTTCTGCCTCTGGTTGGAAAAAAAAAAAAAAAAAATATATATATATATATATATAATATTATATATATATATATATATATATATATATATATATATATATATATATATATATATATATATATATATATATATATATATATATATATATATATATATATATATATATATATATATATATATATATATATTATATGCAGGACAGCATAACTGTAGAATATTCTGTGGATCTGCTTGACAGTAGTGGAAATGTGGATGCTGTGGCAGACGCTGCCGCGCATGACGTCACAGCGTCCACAGTCACAACCACACACACACACAGTCTCGCTCGTATTGGAAGTTTCCAAAAATAAAGATAAAATTTTCTTGATAATATATAGCGAATCCATGACGCAATGAGGGTAAAATTAAAATTTCCTTGCAATTAGTGACGCAACGATTCATGAAAGAATCGATTGGCTGTTATGCTCTATAGAGTAACAATTACTTCCTCTGTTTTTCGGTTTCTGTCTTTTGTGAATACGTGAAACGCTTGCACGGGATTTCCTTTCATGCTTCAATCGTTCCAGTGTTTGATAGCCTAACGAGGCGAAAGGATTGTGGAGGTGGTGTGTGTGGGTGTCGGGTGGTTCGTTTTCTGTGAGCTCGTGCTGTGCTGTCTGCCCGGAACATTTCAGAGATGAGGATGGCAGAGGACAAAGGTGGCCAGGTAGATGTTTGGGGCGTTTGCCATCCAGGATCATAAATCAGGCCGAAAGACTGTAAGTATTTCCAGCGTTCCTCAGACAAGACGCCTCACAAACAGCCTCTTGTCTCCCCGCCGCGATAGACCGTGATGGACCCCGTGCAGGTTGTGACGGTAGCCAGTGGTCAGGGCGTGCTATTTGTTCTTAGGCTTTTCTCAGCAGGGCGCCACACTTGGGCATCCCCTGGGCCATTAATACTTGGTGTGGAGGGATGGGGCGGCACACGCTACAGAAGCAAGGTGCAAGTGGCGCCCTTTACAAGCGGGAGCCCCAGCACGGGTCGGCTTGGACCAGGGCAATACACTATAGTTCAGAGATGGTATCGCTGGCCTCCCCCCACCGGGCCTGGGGTTAGCCCACCTGCCGGGGTCAGCGTGGGGTCAGGGAAGTCAGCTACCCCGCTAACAGACCCAGCAGGGTGGCGGGGGCGAGGCTCTAGTGGCTTGGCCAGCGCCGGAAGGCGTCGGGGATCACGGAAAGCTGAGGCGGACCCGAGCCTAGAAATTCTTAGGAGAAAATGAGAGAGAGAGAGAGAGAGAGAGAGAGAGAGAGAGAGAGAGAGAGAGAGAGAGAGAGAGAGAGAGTTATGCCAATGGTAATTTGTTTCCCTGTCTGTATCTGGCCATTACAATTATGTATTTCTGCGGCAGGGAACACTTAACGCCAACACAAAGGGCAGCGCAGGAGGCTTTGTCAGCGAGGCCCACACTGCCAGACTTTTTGATTTCGAATGTTGTCTTCTTCCTTTTCACTGCACTTGGAATATTTTAACAATGTATAGTATTAATGACGGCGATGAAAAAAAAACGATAATAATGATAACAACGATGATAACAGTAGTAAAACTACTAATACTACGATAGTTTTTGCTTTTTCTCCGTGAGGTGATATCTGAGTGAGAAGCAGAAAAAAAAAAAAATACCGTAATGTAATTTCTGAAAACGCTCAAAGATGGATATAATTGCCTGACCCTTCTGCGTGACTGGTTTGGTGGGAGTGCAGAGTTGTGGGGGAGGCATGTACAGCCCTCAGATTCTCATTCTTTTTGTACTCAACCACACTCATTGAATAAGCAGAAGTTTTTAGTTTTTCATTTAGCTTTTAATTCTATGAATATTGGTGGTGGTGGTGGTGGTAGTGCTACTACTAGTACTACTACTACTAATACTGCTACTACTACTACTACTACTACTACTACTACTGCTACTACTACTACTACTACTACTACTACTACTACTACTACTACTACTGCTGCTACTACTGCTACTACTACAACTTCTACAGTATGATACAGCAACTTAAGTCAGAGGAAGAGTAGACGGACATGAACTGTGTGTGTGTGTGTGTGTGTGTGTGTGTTTAGACATGCACTTTAATAGCACGACGTCATATGAAAATAAGACATTCACAATAAATTAATTCACACTTAATTCATTCATATTTACTGTAAGGGTCATGCTTTACTTGTAACGTGTAAATCCGCAAAGACCAAGAGAAACATAAGACGTGACTTGTGGAGGTAATTGACTGATATAGATTTTTCGTCCCAAACATTTTGCACAAGTTAAAACTTCTTAAGGCTATTGTACGTATTTAAATAAAATCATACGAAAAAAAAAAAAAAATTGCAAGAAGCCATCAGGCCTACACGTGGCAGTCCCTATATAAAACATGCCTACCTACTTCCACCTATCATCCACATACGTAAATCTGTCTAATCTTTCAAAGCTTCCTCTTGATTCGGCACTAACGGTCTGATAGGCGAGTCCATTCCTTTCATATAAGTGAAGGCTGTAGTGTCACTCTGTCATAACGGGTAAAGGAGATAAAGAAAGTAATAATAAAAAAGATGAAATTCCTAAGGAGCTGAATGCCATTCTCGTGAGCCAGTGAGTGAGTCAGGCCGCCGCGTGTCCCGAGGGCGGCGTCCTAATAGGTAACACTCGTCTCCCAATACTGGTACCTGACGACTGGTTGTGTCCCATAATTGCCGCCGATACCCACCCACGGCAGCCTCAGTGGTGGTGGTGGTGGTGGCAGCGGCGGTGGTACTGGTGGTGATGGTGATAGTAAGGTGGTGGTGACTCTTAGTGTTCGCAGTGATGGTGATGAAGATGATAGTGGTGATGCTGGTAGTGGGGCTGTTGGTGGTGATAATGGTGGTGGTGACTGTGGTGGTGATGATGGTGAAGATGCTGGCGCTGTTAGTGAGTGTGATAGTGACTGTGTTGGTACTGGTAAATGGGATGATGGCAGTGACTGTGGTGATGATGATGGTGGTGGTGGTTGTGGTGCTGCTATTCCTGGTAACGAAGAAAATGATGATGAATATGATAGTGATAATGTTGGTGGTGATAGTGGTGGTGATGGTAATGGTTTTGATGAGTCCAAAGATGGTGGTGGCGATATAACAACTGAGAATGACGGTGGAAGTGATATTGGTTGTGGTGGTAGTGACGATGGTGGTTGCAGCGGTGGTAGAGTACCTTAAGTGAGATAAAAAGAAAAGGAGAGAGAGAGAGAGAGAGAGAGAGAGAGAGAGAGAGAGAGAGAGAGAGAGAGAGAGAGAGAGAGAGAGAGAGAGAGAGAGAGAGAGAAAGGACAGGATGCAACCACTTTCCCCGTCTAAGAACCAAAACCCCGTAGAGTGGACGGCGGGGCAATAAGAGCAGTAATAGTAATAATGCCAGTAATGAGTCTCGTAAAGGTAATGTGTGATGCGTCTCTTTATGGTAACAGCAATATTCCTGCTGCGCCACGCCACCGCAAACCCGTTCTTGGGCTGGACAAGGAGCACGGCGGCGGGACTGAGCTGGACGACGGGAGGCGAGGCGAGGTCCGCAAGGCTTGGAAAAAAAAAAAAAAAAAAAAAGTAAAAAGACGGTAGAGGCAATCAAAAGAAATAGTAGTGTGTTAGGATATCGTTAGTGCGCAACTGTTCAAAGGAATCTCCGGCCACACGCACACACGTTCCCAAAACACGTGGCGTTCTGTAGATAGGGCGCTTGTGAGTCCTGCTCTGTCTGATGTGACGCTGCCTGCCGAAGGTTTGGGAAAGGCTGTTCTACTGCTGCTGCTGCTGGTACTACTACTACTACTACTACTACTACTACTACTGTTCTTGTTCTTTTTTTCTTTTTTTTCTTTTTTTTATTATTTCTTTTTATTTTTTTCCATCTTTTTTATCTTTTCTTTTTACAATTTTCTTTTTTCTTTTTCATTTTCTTTTTCTTCTTCCCTCTGTGGCTTTCTCTCACCACCACGCAACATTAATAAGATACTCATTGGCACATCCATTTATTTTTTCTTACTGAGTTCACTACCACAGGAGTTAACCAATATATTTTTCGAGTTAATCCTTCCTTAATTAGGAGCCGAGGTGAGACAAAATTTATGACATCTTTTCCTTCCAGTCTTACGAACGTAGATTAGCAGTGTACAGTCGTTCCTTAATTGTTTTCCTATTATATAACTGGAATGAACCCTCTCCTATTTCGTCTCCCTTTGAAATTCCAAGTCTTTCACTAGGATTGTTTCAGATCACCTCTAGTGTATGACTAATTACAAGATAACTTTATGATAAACTATATATTTACAACTCTTTATAATAATCTCCTGCATTCATCAGTAGGAGCGCTTCAGATCACCTTTAATATATGAGTGAGTGGGAGATGAGAGGACTGTACAATGAAATAGATTTTGCCAACTCTTTGCATTCTTTTGTATTTATCTATTTGTGAGAGACATGTTGAATGGACATTATTTTTTTATTTATTCCTTTTTTTTTTTTTTATTTATATGGTCATGATCCGATTCCCTTTAACACGTTGAGAAAAAGCCAGAAATTTTATCTATCGTATTTTGTAGTCTGCTGAGTTTTGAGTTTTATTATTCTTGCTTTGACCTGCCTCCGAAAAGGTGGACGAAAGAGAATACAGCGAGGAAATAGGTAAGATAAGACCCAGTGTATAAAATTTCAGCAGTGCATCAGCGTGTTTGTGAAGGTGGACTGAAAGAAGAATGTGTGTGTGTGTGTGTGTGTGTGTGTGTGTGTGTGTGTGTGTGTGTGTGTGTGTGTGTGTGTGTGTGTGTGTGTGTGTGTGTGTTTTCGGAGCACACACACACACACACACACACACACACACACCCTTTTAATGTCTTTTAGATAGAGCACGAGGCAAAAGTGACCCTTTAGACCTGTAGTTTATGTTTTGTATTGATGTAAAAAAAAAAAAAAAACTTATATACGCGTATGCATGGATCACGTATCAGTTAAATGTATTACTGGAGTGCATTTCCTATTCATCATGTAATATGTAGACCGACGCCGGACACCTGGCACCCGATATTGCCGGAAAATGTATGAGAGAGAGAGAGAGAGAGAGAGAGAGAGAGAGAGAGAGAGAGAGAGAGAGAGAGAGAGAGAGAGAGATAGTAGATAGATAGATAGATAGATAGATAGATAGATAGATAGAAAGAGAGAGAGAGAGAGAGAGAGAGAGAGAGAGAGAGAGAGAGAGAGAGAGAGAGAGAGAGAGAGAGATGGGTTGGGGACAAAGGAATGAAGGGAGAATTATAATAATAATAATAATAATAATAATAATAATAATAATAATAATAATAATAATAATATTATTATTATTATTATTATTATTATTATTATTATTATTATTATTATTATTATTATTATTATTATTATTATTATTATTATTATTATTATTATTATTATTGTTATTATTAGTGGTAGTGGTAGTAGTAGTGGTAGTAGTAGTAGTTAGTAGAAGCAGTAATAGTGGTAGCAGCAACGGTGGTAGTGGTGGTGGTGACGCCGCTGGTTCAGCTCTGCCCCACATCTCGCGTCAGCTGCACACCTGTACCCTGCCCCGTCTCCCTCTCCCATCTTCACCAGTCCCTTTCCTCTAGTTCCTCTCACTCGCTCTCTCCTCTCCATTCTTCCTCCTTCCCTCTACCTACACCTACAGGACTTGTGTTTTTAGTCCCATGGTATTCTTGCTTGCTCCTCCTCCTCCTCCTCCTCCTCCTCCTCCTCCTCTACCGAATCACGAACAATTTAGGGCCGGCAGGAAAGAAAATGCAGCAAGAATTCACAGATACAGGGAATTTTAGGTATTCTGAGATGATTTTCACGCTGCGATGAATCTGATATAGAAAAAAGAATGCTGAGTGAAAAGATATAATTGAAAATAACTCTAGGGGAGGTGGGGGGAGGAAAGCACAGGTGTGAGGTTTCTTCATCAAATCTTGGATACGATCAGAGCTTTAGTGTTTTTGGCCTAAGCATGTTGTGCAGTAGTCGGTTCGATTTTAAGCTGGGGAAAATGTTTTGATGTTTGTTTTTGTAATGATTCTTTTTTAGTGATATGTCTGGTGCTGTGTGGTATTTGAATTTTGCTTAGTAGTGATATGTATAGCTTCCTCAAGAAGTAATGTCACAAATCTCAGTGAATTTCATGTTTGTAAACTGAGTAGATTTTAATATATGGACAAGTGAACAGTTGTGCCATATGTATTACTACTACTACTACTTCTACTACTACTACTACTACTACTACTACTACTACTACTACTACTACTACTACTACTACTACTACTACTACTACTACTACTACCACCATCACCACCTGTATCTCAATGAAATGTCACACCGCTTTATGTTAAGAGCTAAGCAAATACAAAGAACAGCTGGGGATGTGATGAGGCGCCAGCTGTAAGATATTGTTTTTTCTTTTGCATGATTTTTTTTTTTTTTAGCGTTATAACATCACTTCTTCGAATACTTCTGCAAGTATAATCTGTCTATATACCAGTCAATCTCACATGGGATGGCACGGACTAAGCACCACACACTCGCACACACATCATTCACAATCACAGTTCCTATATATTGTCCTACGAACAGATAAAGCAAAACACTACACGTATAATAGGAAAGATAAAATAAATTGTGAAAGTGTGATAAGGAAGATAAAAAAGGAAAATATTCTTCGTATGAGTATTTTTATAATTTTTATCATCGAATCCTGAATACATTACTCGACATTTTTCGTGGATATGAATGTTGCATCAGGTTTCACGACACCGCAATAGTAGCCGCAGTCCGCCGCTCCCAGCCACCTGCAAGGGCCGCGCACTCCCTCCCTCCCTCGCTCACTCGCTCCCTGCCTCGTTCTCTTTTGCTCTCCCAAGCTCCACCACCTTTGTTTTCACCACCGTCTTCTTCGCCGGCGGGGCATTGCGTCTCCCGCCCCGCCCCGTCACGGCTACGCTCCTCCAATGCTAACTGCGGCCAAGACCTGTTCTCCTCCTCCTCCTCCTCCTCCTCCTCCTTCTCCTCCTCCTTCTCCTCCATTCAGGTCGCCTCGCATCGCATTCCTCACCACTCATTCACGTAGAGGTTTCGCTACATTCCTTCCCCATTTACGTGAATTCAGCCTTCCGATCCACTTAGTGAATAAAGAGAGCGAGATTTTGTTGTAGGATAGAGGGAAATAAATGGAATAAGTAGGAAGTTAATATAGAGAGCGAAATTTTGTTATAGAATAGAGGAAAATAAGTGGAATAAATGAGAAGTTACCTGATCCTCTGAGTTAATGAAGAGTAATATTTTGTTATAAAATGGAGGGAAATTAGTGGAATGAATGGAAAGTTATCTACGATTTATTTTATAAGAACTGTTACTGTGAAAAAGAAATAGAAAAAAGTAGTCTTCAGTTTTTTTTTTTTTTATTCTTTTTGTTTTCAAATCTCGTTCAGTTATCTCGTGTTTTCCAGTTGTCAATTCATTATTTATATTATTGCTATTATTATTATTATTATTATTATTATTATTATTATTATTATTATTATTGTTATTATTATTATTATTATTATTATTATTATTATTATTATTATCATTATTATTATTATCGTATATTTTATTTAATTCTATTCATCAATTTATTTATTTATGTTTGACAATTATGATTATTATTCACGGGTAATCTTGTTCATCTGTTTCCTTCATCAAAATACTTCCGTTACAGATACGAGTGATGTCTCATTTATTTGATTTTATTTTTCATTATTGTCTCTTCAGATTTCGCTCGCTCACTCACTCACTCGTTCTTCTCGTGTCATTCATTTATTACTTCATTTTTCTTCGCTTTCTTTCATCACGATCCAGATCTCCGTACAGCCTCATTCATTCATGACGAGACGCATTTCCTTCACATTCCTGTCCACGTGAGTTTTTTCCTATTTTTTTCCATGTGCTTTTTTTATTTATTTATTTTTTTGTAATAATGATTCTGCGTTCACTGTATTTCGTTGCCAGGTTATTCACTCATTCGTCGTGTCTCATTCATTCATTCATCAGTATTTTATGTTATATTATTCATTCATATTCTCCCACATCTTAATTCTTGTTCTGTCTTAATTCTTGTCTGTCTTAATTCTTGTCTGTCTGTCTGTCTGTGTCTGCCTGCCTGCCTGCCATCCTGTATGTATGTACGTATGTGTGTATGTATGTGTGTATGTATGTATGTATCGTCTACAGTCACGTGTTTTATCCACCTGTGTCCGTTCCAGCCTTTAAAGGAGCTGTTCTCGTGGCCGGCACTTCTTCCCTCCCCTCCATGCTGGCATTAACAACGAGAGGCGTCGTGCATATCATTCATTACTATTATTTTCCATCATTGTCACTAGTGTAAAAATTCCGATTCCACGAACGCCACATTCACTCATTTATTTTTCACCCACCCGTGCATTATCATGTCATTATTACTGATGTGTGTGTTTTTTTTTACCTCCTCGTCCTCCTCCTGCTCCTCCACCTCCGCCTAGTTGAGAGCTCACTGTTGGTAGTGGTGGTGGTGGTGGTGGTGGAAGTGGAAGTTTTAAATTCAGGGAATAATTGTGGTGGGTGGAGGTGGCGGCACATACGAAACTGGTAACGTGATGAAGTTCATAACACTTGATTAGAAAGTGATACCGCGGGGGGAAGAAATTAAGAGATGTTTGTGAGGAGAAACTGTTGGTGGGAAAGCTGTAGAGAGGGTTGGACGTTGAGAGGGCAGAGGGGACAGGGGGCAGTGGAAGGTGTGTGGTAGGCAGTAGTGTGGGAGGAAGTGTGGATGATTATAGTGGTGTAGGGAAGGTGGGAGAAACTATCGGAGAGGAAGGTAGAGACTGGGGGGCAAAGTGGAGAAAGTATGGTGGTGGTGGTGGTGGTGGGGGTGATGGTGATGGTGAAGGGGAGGAGAGCATGGAGGAAGAGTATGGTAGTGGAGTTATTGGGGTGGAGGAAATGGAGGCGAGTTGGGAGGGGCCGGTAGTCATGCCCCGCCGCGGGCCGCACAGCCTCGCCACACACCTGCACACCGCCCCTCACGGCACCGCGCCTTGCCTCGCCCCTTCGCGCCGTACCTCCGTGCAGGACGCCGGGGCCGCGTGACACCCCTTTGGCCGCCTGCCCAAGGGAGGATGATGTAGGTTGAGTGGTGCGCTTCCAAGAAATGCTACACACACACACACACACACACACACACACACACACACACACACACACACACACACACACACACACACACACACACACTTCCATTTTCATTTTCATGTAACAGTCACTGTGTGTGTGTATGTGTCTGTGTGTGTGTCTGTGTGTGTCTGTGTCTCAACGCAGGCCATGGCGGTCAGTACGTAGGTAGGGCAGTGGGCTACCCTCAGGCTGACCTGCTCACTGCAGCCTCTGAACTCCTTGTCACACGATCTGCATCCCAAATATTCCGGGATCTCATTCTGTAACCTTATGCCTAGTGTATATATATACGAGTATATATATATATATATATATATATATATATATATATATATATATATATATATATATATATATATATATATATATATATATATATATATATATATATATATATATAAGTGTGTGTGTGTGTGTGTGTGTGTGTGTGTGTGTGTCTGTGTGTGTGTGTGTGTGTGTGTGTGTGTGTGTGTGTGTGTGTGTGTGTGTGTGTGTGTATAATAGCGGTAACATTCGTGCAGCGCAGCCTTACGTTATTGACGTGGCAGCGAGGCGTGATGAACCACGCCGTTGGGAAGCGAAGAACAACACCCAGCAGGCGGTGCTGTTCGCTGGCCTGGCGAGACGTATCTGAAATCAATCACTAACACTGGCGTGGCTTATTCAGATGTTGTTATGAGATTCATGATTTACAATTACATGTTATTGAATAACACATTCATTACTAATAAATAATAGCAATTGCTGGCAGTAAGCGTGGGGAAAGGAATGATGATATTGTTAAAGAAATAGAGAAATAACTTTACTTGCGCAAAATACATCATATACCCCTAAAATAAAAATTAACGTAATTTTCTTTCAGAGGCGACGGTGGATCTGGTCGTTTTCTGTTTCACAAGAGCTCGCCTTCAGGGATAACAGTAATAGAAACCAAGGGCGACAAAAGCCAGAAGAGTCAGCTGCAGAATGACTTGATATCTGACTTGCCCAAGGATGGTGCGTGGGCGGGCCGCCAGCAGAACCTGGACATCATCTCCAACTGTCCGCCGGGCCAGATGGACGACTTCGATGGCGTCGACCGCATCATTGAAGTCAGGTGAGGTCCGCTGTGCTGTGAAGCTGTTGAACTTCTGTGGAGGATGGTGAGAGGAGGCAAACGTGGGGAAAGGGTGGGAGAGAGGGAGTTTTATTACATATATATATATATATATATATATATATATATATATATATATATATATATATATATATATATATATATATATATATATATATATATATATATATATATATATATATATATATATATATATATTAGTAGTAATAATAATAATAGTAGTAGTAGAAGTAATAGTAGTAGTAGTAATAGTAGTAGTAGTAGTAGTAGTAGTAGTAGCAGTAATAGTAGTAGTAATAGTACCAGTAATAGTAGTAGTAATAGTAGTAGTAGTAGTAATAGTAGTAGTAGTAGTAGTAGTAGTAGCAGTAATAGTAGTAGTAATAGTATTAGTAATAGTAGTAGTAGTAGTAGCAGCAGCTGTATAAAAAAAAGAAAAACAGCAGTAGTCATGCGAGTAGTAGAAAAAGAAAACAGTAGTAATCATAGTAGTATATTACAGTAATAGCAGCAGCAGTAATAGCAGCCTCGGCAGTTAGGAATGATGGCAATTATGGTGCAATTGATTTCGGTAGAGCACAGCCCGTGTGGCGCGTGCAGGACGGGGCGGGACAGGGGGGCCATTTCAGGCAGTAATACTATCCCGATGAGTGACGTGTGGAGTGTGTATAAGAATGTGGATACGTCGGGGGAGCGAGGAAGGGAGTTTCTTGTTCTCCATCTTGTTCCTTATGAAAATACCACGTACCATAGAAAGGGAATACAAGGCATCCCAGTAAAAATAATGTGAGTGGTGGTGATGATAAAGTGCAAATAAGGAGTTGATAGGTCTTCACTCTCGTTCATCATACAATTTTTTTTTTTTTTTATGACGAGGAAGAAATACATTAATACTAAGTGGCGCGCCTTATCTGGCCAAACACGTGACAGGGGGGAGGAAGGAGGATAAGACGAAGTTGGGGATTACACTCCAGTTCTTAACGCTAGAAGCAACGTATGGAGTCTTTATAAGCATCTGCTAGAGAGAAAAGAATAAAAAAAGAATAGATTTTGCAATTTTTAGCCAGTACAGTGTTTGGAGGTGGCTGTAGGACGAGAAAAGATGTCTCAGAGTGATCAGTAAACACGGAAGGATGTGGTGAATAACAGAGAAAGGGTTATCAAAGGTCTGTTAGAGAGACAGTGATCACACCCACGCAGAAGGACGAAGAAAGTGCCGCTGACTGAGTTAACACGAGTACAGGCTTGAGGGAGAAAGGCGCTGAAATTCAAATTCTTTCTATTTTGCGATTGAATGAGTGAATGAAGGAAGGAAGATTGATTGAAGTGTCATTGTTTTTTTTCTCGATGATTTGGGATTTATTCTTCCTTTATTTATTTATTTTTGAGAATGAGCGGAAGAAGGAAGAAGGAAGTGTCTTATTTGTGCACTCACTTATCTCTGTCTTCTTTTTTTTTTAAGTTTTCTAGATTTTGTGTGAAAGAGAGAAGGAAAGAAAGGAAGGAAGGAAAGAAAGAAAGAAAGATGATGTATGTTATTTCTGTTTCCTTCCGCCGCTTTTTGTCTTCTTTATTTCATTGATTTATTTTTTATATGAATGAATGAATGAATGAATGAATGAGTTAATGAACGAAGGAAGCAAGGGTGACATATTCTCTTATTTCCACGTCCTTTCTTCTGCCTTCCTTTCTCTTATTTATATTATTGTAAAATGGAGAAAGAAATGAGCGTAGAGTGGGGCTTAGTTACGTGTATTGATTCAGTTGTGGTACTGCTACTACACCTCAGGCCCATTCTAATGTTGTGTGTGTGTGTGTGTGTGTGTGTGTGTGTGTGTGTGTGTGTGTGTGTGTGGCTGCAAAAGATTCAGGGTTCATTGGCTTTGCCGCGTATAACGATGAGGTAATTTTCTCTCTCTCTCTCTCTCTCTCTCTCTCTCTCTCTCTCTCTCTCTCTCTCTCTCTCTCTCTCTCTCTCTCTCTCTCTCTCTCTCTCTCTCTCTCTCTCTCTCACACACACACACACACACACACACACACACACACACACACACACACACACACACACACACACACACACACACACATACATCTGGGCTTTTAAATCTAAAGCAAAAAAAGAGAACGAGGAAGAGAAAAGGAAGAGGAGGAGATGAAGAATAGGGAAAAGAAAAGAGGAACAATAGGAGGAAAAAGGAAGAACAGAAGAGATGAGGAAAAGGAGAATGAATAAGAGCAGGGGAAGAAGCCGAATGAAGGAAGAAGAACAAGAAGAACAAGGAGAAAGAGGAAAAAAAAGATGAAGAAGATAAAAAAGGAGAAGGAGACGGAGGTAAAGAACGAAGCGAAGGAGGAGGAGAAAGGCGGACGCGAAGAAGGAACTAAAGAAGGCGGAGGAGCAAGATGAGGAGGGTTAGGAGGAGAAAAGAACGATAATTTGATTTCAAGCCTTTTGTGGGAACGTGCTTGAGGAAATCTTTGTATTTACGTTGATGACGGTGCAGTTTGTGTGATAATTGCCGTTCGCTGAGCAATTATTAGGCGTTGAGGAAGACATGGCGAGAACACGAGGAGGAAGAGGCGGAGGCGGAGGAGGAGGAGAAGGAGGAGGAGGAGGAGGAGTAAGAGGAGAAGGAGGAGAAGGAGAAGGAGGTATATACGCAGTAGATGGTAGAAGAGTAGAACAGGAAATGAAAGAGAAGAAAAGAAAGAAAATAAAAGGTGGTAAAAGAGGACGACGAAGAGAGTGAGGAGGAAGAGGAGGAGGAGGAGGAGAAATACGACAATGATATTGGAGAGGGAAAACGAATAGAAACATAAGTAGGAAGAAGGAAAATAAGGAGGAGAAACGAAAGCAGAAAAAGGAAGAGGAAGGAAGAGGAGGAGGAGGAGGAGAGGAGAAAGATAAGGAGGTGGAATAAGAGGATGGCAAAGAGAAGTGGTCGTGTCGAGTGTTTGTGTAGATAAAAGCGTCTTTAAAACTCACAAAGTTGAAACAGACAAGGTAAATATTTGCCGGTCGCGTACGTTTTGAGGTTATTGGAAGTATTAATAACATCAGGGTATTTCCTCTGAGTCCATTTGCGAAAAGCGGCGGCTCGTGGTGCGTGCGTGTGTGTGTGTGTGTGTGTGTGTGTGTGTGTGTGTGTGTGTGTGTGTGTGTGTGTGTGTGTGTGGGAGGGGGGGGGGCTGGCAAAAATAGAAGTGGGATTTTCTGGGTCATCGGTTTGTGGGTTATTATTATTATTATTATTATTATTATTATTATTATTATTATTATTATTATTATTATTATTATTTTATTTATTTGTTTTTTTTAATGTTTTACTTATATTTTTTTCTGTTCGTTTCTAAATTTGAATGTTTTTAACTTTGAATTTGACGTAGAGTGCAAGTTTTAATGGGTTAAGGAGAGAGAGAGAGAGAGAGAGAGAGAGAGAGAGAGAGAGAGAGAGAGAGAGAGAGAGAGAGAGAGAGAGAGAGAGAGAGCTGGGAAAACTGTACCAGTGCCCTTATAAAACCTTGCTATCTCACTTCGCAAATAACGTAAGAGAGGCAGGAAGATGCATTAGGTAAGAGAGAGAGAGAGAGAGAGAGAGAGAGAGAGAGAGAGAGAGAGAGAGAGAGAGAGAGAGAGAGAGAGAGAGAGAGAGAGAGAGAGAGAGAGAGAATCAGAAACAAAAAAAAATTAAGAAACAAATGAAAGGAAAAGCAAGCGAGAAAAAATTAAGAATAACAAAACATCCCACTACGACTTATTA
>NC_087177.1:14414308-14439308 GCF_035594125.1 Scylla paramamosain
TCCCACACTGAGCATCGCATTTCGTGCCACACAGACATGAAAAATTAAAGACCACTCGCCTCCGTCCTTTACGCGCCGTGACGAAAACATGGCGCCTTTTTGCCATTAGCGGCGGAAAGGACGGACGCGGAGGGAAGGAAAGGGAGGGTGGGAGGAAGGGAAAGGGAACGATATAGAGAACTTCTTATCACTTCGAAGCCAGTCCCCTTTTATTTCTTGCTCTTTTTTCGTATATTTTTTAACATTTCCTTCTCATTTTTTTTTGTATGTATATATGAAGAGAGAGAGAGAGAGAGAGAGAGAGAGAGAGAGAGAGAGAGAGAGAGAGAGAGAGAGAGAGAGAGAGAGAGAGAGAGAGAGAGAGATGAGATAATAAAGAAACTGATACTAATCTGAAGCAAGACTCTTTCTTCCCATCTCTTTCACGTAATCAGTGCGACACACACACACACACACACACACACACACACACACACACACACACACACACACACACACACACACACACCTCCCCCTCTTTCACACGTGTCTCATTCACTACCTCCCTCATTTCCTGGCTTCACTTATCTTAAACTCCGTCTTCTGCAGCTCACGTCAGTCTCAGTCTCAGTCTTCCTCTTAGTCTCTCTCACAGTCCCCAGCTCTCACACATCCTCCTCATATTTATTCAGGGTTCATCCTTAGAGCTCAAACCTACATGGGCATCTCAAGTCATTCCTCCTCATTCTCTTCACTTTAGCTCCTCGACAGACGGATTATTAAGAGTATTTCCTGATTCCTCACCCTTCCAGTGCTAGTCAATTTTTTTCCCATAGTCATCTGCAACTTCTAAAAGCCTTATTTTTTTGTGCTTCAGTCTCTTTAAAACCTATTTTTGTAGCTTAGGAAAGGTGAAATTAACATCGTATTCCTTGTTTCTCTATGTGTCCAGGCAACTTATTACAGTGACCTCAATGTTAACGGAAGACGACCATAGCAGTGAAAGTGTGAGGTTCGATTCGACTTTCTTCTCTAAAATGTACCTTCGTGGGTATCTTCATAATATATATATAGTTTTCTATTTGAGTCCCTTTTCCTCCACTTATTTCCTTATTTCCTTCTTTCTTTGTTCTTTTCCTTCCTTCCTAGTATATTTCCTTTTTCCGTGTATACGTAATGGTGGAATGTTCGATTTTATTAGCTTATTTATGAAGGTCATGATTAGTAATGAATACAATCGGTGCTGAACAAGACTGAGACAAGGAAATGCAGAGGAACCCACCCAAAGGAAAGAACAAGCAGCAGCATACCAGTCCGCTCTTCAAAGGCTGTTTGTGATAAGCTGCACTGCGAGGAGATGATGGTAAAGAATAAATTGGAAGGCGGCTATTCAGATTCAATTTTCATTACCATCATCATCATCATCATCATCATCATCATCATCATCATCATCATCATCATCATCATCATCATCATCTTTTACATGTAAACCAAGGCTTGACTTTGAAGTAGTTTGTCATTATCGTTGTTTTATCACCTTTTTGGGAAATCAGTAGTGTAAAATTATAATAATCCCATAAGCATATCTTACATAGAACACAGACAAGCCTTTTAAATCAATGAAAACTCTCCGTAATTAAGAAAAAACACAAGGAAATAACCTGCAAGAAGCCATCAGGGCTACACGTGACAGTTCCAGTGTAAAACATATCTACCTGTTTCTTCCTATCATCCTCATCCATAAATTAACCTAATCTTTCAAGGCTCCCTACTGGCTCGGCACTAATAACCTGATAATTCATTCCACCTATACATCCACTGCAAAGAAGGATACTCACATTTAACAGTTTATTCAGGACTTGGGGAAATTACGAAGAAAGGGAGAAAGATACAAAGTGAAGAAAAAAAAAAAAAAACATGGAAAGTGTCCGGGCAGTCCGCGATAGTGTGAGGTAGCCAAGGGCAGGCGCCACACGCACACATTCACACTCACAATCGCACCCATTAGCATTCCCTCACATCTCAGCCTTCAGGCGTGTAAGAAATATACGTGATGGTGTTACGAGATACGTGCAGAGAGAGAAAGAGATGGAGAGAAAGAGAGAGAGGACTTGTGAGATGAAAGAAAAAGAGAGGACTTATAAGATGAAAACATACCAGAAAAGTGAGGAAATCCATGTGAAAAAAAAAAGATAATGAAAAGACATAAATAAGAAAAAAAAATTAGATTTATCAAAGGGGGTGATAGATGGAATGCATGTTTTATGCAGGACTGCCACATGTAGGCCTGATTGCTTCTTGTGTCTTCTTATGTTCCTAGTTCTTAAAATAGATCTTATGATCCAAGACTTGTCCGGTGTTTGCCTAGAGGAAGTCTTAAGAAAAAAAATATGATATAGGAATGGATATGGGCAGAAAGATTCTTAGCATCTACAGGCCTGCAGGTGCGCTGTCTTCATTAGGGAGGAGAAGAGCTACAGACGACCCAGTAATGTAGTAAACAATGTACTCTTCTTACTAAAGTCTTGGGAGAATGTTTGCCTATTATGGAGAGTTATTAAGTGAAAGGTCTATCTATCTATCTGTCTATCTGTCTATTTATCTATATCTATGTTTCTATCTATACATCTATCTGTCTGTCTGTCTATCTATTTATCTATCTATCTTTCTATCAGTCTGTCTATCTATCTATCATGAGAGAGAGAGAGAGAGAGAGAGAGAGAGAGAGAGAGAGAGAGAGAGAGAGAGAGAGAGAGAGGGATGGTTAAGGTTTAAGTCAGGAAAAATTGTAATTAATGATCCTTTGGCATTTTAATACAATAATGAGATACAAAAATGACAATACTGTAACCACAACAATATCATAAATGAATAACAGTAACTCTTGCGGGTCTGACGACATTCCACTTAGCTTTTTTAAAAGTCTCCCTTCCTGTCATCACTCCACATATGATCTGCTTTATAAATACATCAATAATTACAGGAGTTTTCCCCACAGCTTGGAAACACTCAACAGTTGAACCTATTCTTAACTCTGGCAACTTGAATGAGCTCTGTAATTATCATCCCATGTCCCTCCTCCCTGTTCTCTGAAAAAATATTAGAAAAAAATATCATTGCAATTAACACAACACCTTGAAACAAATAACTTATTCATCAGAACCCAACATGGCTTCAGGTGAAATTTATTAACCTCTTCTGTTTTATTAAGACTAACTGGCAATGAGAACATAGACGATAAAAAAGTTTCTTTGCTTACTCTTTGTGATCTGTCAAAAGCTTTTGGCAGCGTTAGTCACACAATATTGCTAGGAAAGTTGAACATCGATACCTTTTGGTTTGAGAGTTACCTCAGTGACAGGAGACAATCGGTGCGCATAAACATACTTTCCGACGGGACTATAATTTCCTGTGGTGTGCCTCAAGGTTCAGTTCTTGGTTCTATTTTATTTAATATATATATGTCAATGATATCTCGTCATTTTTATCAGTATGCAGATGACATAAAGTTTATCCACTCAGGTAACATTGATAACTTTGATGAAGTGATGCATAAAAGTGAAGTAACCATAAAATGAGCAAAGTTATTCTTCCACAAGAATGGTCTAATATTTACAAAAAGACTCACTGAATGTTTGTAGGAACAAGGAGACTCCTCTAAAAGATTCCACCTAACATTCCAATGCATGTGGACGGCAATGTGGTCACCCCCAGCACGTCACTAAAGAACATGAGTGTATACTGACCACCATTTACTGTTTGATGTTTACGTCACTGAGATAAGAAAGAAAGTGTACGGGACACTGATGTATTTCAATGATGTAAGGGATTCCTTAAAAAAAAAAAAAAAGCAGAATTCCTGTCATAGTCATTGGTAATGAACATTATTAATTACGGTATAGGCATTTGGGGTTCAACCAATTCTTCACAAGTCGAAAAAAAAAATGCAAAACTTAGCTGCTAAAATTATTCTTTTAGGAGCTGCCACGAGTGAACATGTCACTCCGTTCTTGAGAAAATGGAATGGCTGAAAATCGAGGGAAAAAAAAAAAAAAATTGAAGTAGCGGTATTAACTCATAGCTTGATAAACATAAATCTTCACAATTGGCTATTCCCACTATCCACTGTAAGTGGCATGCGTGCCCGCTGTGTCACCACAAGGCAGAGAGAACAGCTCCATGCACCACGGTGTAACACCAGATCGGGCACTAGGTGCTTCCAAGTGGCTGCACCAGCCCTCTGGCACACACTCCCTAGTGCTGTGAAGCACGCACCTCCCTCACCATTTTCAAAGCTCGTCTAAAAGAATACTTACTAAATGAACAATTCCGGACATCAGTTTTATAAGCCGTTTTTAATTTTACATTTTAGTAATTTTACTACGTTCAAGTCTAAGTTTTGTAAGTAACTACTTATGACTGTCACTGCCAGCCGTATTATTCTCTTATTGTTATACATTTCAATGTCTTCATATATTGTATTACTTTATTTATTTGTAATAATTGTATTACTTTATTCTTTGATTTAAAACTTATTTTTTATTCAGTAACCTTTTACGACGTACTGTAGCTGCTTTTATTTATGTTTTAGCTTAATCATATTATGTTTTAGCTTGACTAACAATTCCATTGTTTTACTACTGCAGTTCCTGTTTCTTGTATCTAGCTAATTTTACTTTGCATGCTTTATTGCCTATATTTACCGTAATCGTATCCTAATGTGTCTTATAGAAAAATGACTATTATTGCTTTATCTTATTCCTTTTTATATCTCTATATTTGCTTCATTTGTTCACACGGAATGTTTCAACCACTGTGATGCTACATTCACAGTTATTGTTCTATCTGATGTATACGTGTAAAGGATAACCATTGTAAAAATGGAGATCAAATTCTGTATTCTGTATTCAGTTTTAAAAATAAAGACTAGGAAGGAATATCAGGGGTTTCAGGAACGGCAGTGAGGTAGGCAGGGGAGACACTGGACACCTGGCGGAGCTGTTAGAGGTTGAGGCGCGTTCATTGTGACCTCTTACCTTCAAGCAGGCGTGAGGGGAGGGCACCTGGCTCTCTCTCTCTCTCTCTCTCTCTCTCTCTCTCTCTCTCTCTCTCTCTCTCTCTCTCTCTCTCTCTCTCTCTCTCATACCTGTCCTTTGCATTTTCCTTTTCTTTAACAGCTACTCTTCAAGTCCTTCTCTCCATTTTACTCCGTCCCTCCCTCCACCTTCCCCCTTAACAAGTGTTTTTCTCGTATGATTAATTACTCTCTTTCTTTCCAGGTGAGTCGTTGACGCCTCCCTCCAGCAGTTGATCTACGTTGGTGAGTACAACTCGATTTCACTATTATTGCATTAAGACTGAGATGAATCACGTTTACTTTTAGTATTCATCATTCACTCCCTTCATTTTTTCTCTTATCAGGTCTGTCTTTTTTTTTTTTCATCACTCGCTTTTATTTATTTATTTTTTTTTTTTTAATGAACTCGGAGATTTTTTAAAACTTTTTTTTCTGGTTTTCGCTTCGTCAGTTTTTTTTTTCTCTCTCTCTCTTTAACGCCGGTTGAAAATTGTTCTTTAACTCTTTGGAGGGTTGTGGCGGCTGTCTTACAATCCGTGATCAGAGTCCTATGTCTGGTTCTATTCTCTGTTTAACCCTTTTACTGCCATGATCATCCTTCGTTAACCTTCATAGCTGTGTAAAAATGGTTTGCCTGGAGATACAGAAGGGAAAAGAGAGAAAACAGAAGGTTAATTTGTTGTTTTGTTTACGCTACAGAAATATTTATGAAAGCATAGCACAGAAAAGTGTATCAAAAGTTATAGGTATTAGAGGGAAAAAATGATTTAGCAGTATAAGGATTGAGTCTTTAGTTTGATACATTTCTGTTATGTCAATGTTCTCTATTTTGGACACGTCGATTATTCCATTGAATTACGACTACGCTAGCTTAAGGTCAATGCCATAATTCTGTAATCCGTATTAGTCTTGTGGCGCGGCGTTCACTGCGCTGTGAGGCCCCGACGCTCATTCCCCCGGTGCGTTCAAATTCCCCATAGAGCATCAGTCTGTTTCGTCATCGCCACGCACAAGGATTGGAGGCTCGATTTATTGTTTAAAATCTGTCTTAACTAAAGCAATACATCCTTATCGAGATGCATGTTGGCTGAATTTTGCCTGTAAGTTGGCAGTTAAGTTGTAGAATGTTCGTATGTTTATAACGGTTAGATGAACTCTTCTTTAAGTCCCTGATATCCACACAGACAAGGACCTCAAGCTGGATATATCGATTAAAAGTTGCTTTACCTATAGTAATGCATTGTGACACATATATACCTATGTACACGTAGGTTGAATTTTACTTTTTAACTTAGCTATTATGCCTTTCACTGTTATATGCAATTCACAGCACTAAAGCCTCATCCGAAAAAAAAAATAATAATAATGATTGACAGGCACCTATAAGAAAGAAAGAATAGAAGGATTAAAGAATAGATTATCCAATTTCTATCCAGTACAATGCTTAGAGGTGGCTGAAGAAATGTTTCAGTAATCTGCGATCAAGGAAAGACGTGCCGTGTAGCTGTAAATGGTTAAGTTGTAGAGTGTCCGTGTGTACATAGAGCTTAGATGAATCCTCCGGGTCCTCGATATCCACATAATCCTTTGAAAAACTGATGAAGCAGTTACAGTTTTTATGGTTTAGTCTCGGGTGGCGGTTGGAGACCCACATAAGCATTTCTATCTCGAGAAAGTAGGGAGATACATCATTTACAAGGAGCGGCGCGTGTCTGAGAAAATAAAACCCCGGCAGTTAGGAGGTCCCGAACTAGATTTACTTCACGTCCTTTGAAGCTGAGTGCCTTGAGAATTATTTTCCGCCGCTCGCTGGACCTTCTCTGTGCTGTGCGGCGGATGGGATGATGCTCACGTCTCTTGTGCGACATTCAAGTTTACAACCATATTTTTAGACATTTTGAGCTCTCCTAGGGACTATCTTAAAAGATCACATAATTGTTTTCTCTTTTCTTTTCCTCTATTACAGAGTACATGTCAGTCTATCACTAGAATCACAGAAACATAAGGTTAGTCTTAAATATAACAACCTGTTTGCAACATAGCTAAGGTCTATTTGGTGCTTGGAACCTATTCACTTCAGGCAAATTCTCCGCGTCGCCATCCTTTCCTCCCTGGTGTGGATGGTCACTCGTCACGGCGTAATAGTAGTGTGGTTAGCACGTTGCTCACCTCAGCTTCTTGCTGCTTGTAAGATGCTTGTATCCTATTCCTGCAATTATGAGCATCAGTCGTCCTTTAATTTCGTACTGCACTTTTTGTTTACCGACAAGAGTACGTTTCATGCATCGTTTAATTTCGCCATTCTGTTCCATTCGCAGACTATAGCGTCAAGTTTTTAGCCTTTTCTCCTCGAGGGGGAATTTGCCTCGTCATTCCTGAGGTTTTACTCCCATGGACTGAGACGCGCGGCCTCGCACCGCGTCATGCCACCTGCCACTCCCTCACGTCAACCGCCGCCGCCCAGACACTTCTCCCCCTCTCGTATAGTCGCGATCCATAAATCATTATATGTAAGTCATAGGAAAATCAAAAGTATAGAGATGCTGGTTGATGCAGAAATCACAATCGTTTGCAATAATATCGTGAGAGAGGCGAATGAAAGAAGGATCAGATTATTTTTGCTTTGTCCTGACAGCGGCGGTCAAGGGATGCCCAGGATGTGTGAGCCGTCCCGGAACACCTCCGGCAGGCCGTGCAGGGCGTGCAAGGCGTGCGATGAGGAAATGTTGATCCTGGAGCACGAGGTCATTACCGAGGCGCCCGGAGCCTCCCGCCACTGTATGATGCTTCTCGTGCGCCTGTCCCTGGCGGGGAGAGCGTCCTTGTGGTGCTCCTCCCCAGGGGCTGTGGTGGGCGGGTCAGGCAGGGTCGTTGTGGTGATAAGGTAATGATCGTCTCTGCATCGATAACAAAGTTGCAATGATAAAAAGGTGGAGAATTCTGTCGCTTTGTAATGTATGGAAGCATTTCAGAGAGTTGCAGACAGCGCCTGGAGCGCGGGCAACCCGGGTCTGGCTTGGCCATTACGCATGCCTCGTGAATGAGTGTTAATCGATGTTTGGTGGATAATGACACAAAGAAATGTACGACCGAGCAGGAGGCAGCATCCGCTCGCCTCTCCCAGGCCATCTTGTGCCCCGCGGGTAGCATTCCAGTTTGTGCTCGCTGAGTGGCGCACACCTCAGACATTATGCTCAGGACTGGGCCTCTCGTGGAGATGGGGTTGAGGGGTGATCGCTGATGTAGTTTAGTTTGGAGTGTGTTGGTGACATGTTGTGTGGCGGAGTGTTGTGTGTGTCGAGGAGGAGGAGGGCGGGAGCATGACCACTCTTTGAGGAAGACTGTGATCGGTGTCCCAGGATGAAGTGAGTGTTGTGTGGCAGTGTGGCATCGGGAGGGCGTGAGCGTGATGTGGCGAGGAAGGATTTGATATCTTTCACGAGTGACGTGTTCCTGCATGCTGCGGTGAGGCCTCTGCGTGATGGGCGCTACACCACTCCTGAAATTGGGAGGGGCGTGCCCTAAGGGGTCGTCATTAAGGGAACAGCTCGTGTTGAGAGAATGTGAATGTGTGGACAGTTTGTCGTCACGTGTGCGGCGTGATGGGACCCGTGTGTATTCACGGTTATTGCCGTGCAGGTCGTTGTGTCGAATGACGCTTGTGAGGCGATAACCTTAAATAGCGGCGCGAGGCTGCTGGGGGCGGCGCCCCCTCAGGTGATTGTTGTGCGGTGCAGGTGAGCAGCAAACACATTGCGCCACACAATAATTTAAACAGATGTCACGCAAGACGTTTGGTCCTTTTCTGTATAATGTTAGTGTACCGTCGTGCTATGCTGGCAAAGACTGTCAGTGTTGTTGCAGTAACGAAGGTGACACAAGAGTAGGCGAATGTGAGTCCACAGGACCTTGCCGGAATCCTTATGCCACACCGCGAATAGATATATCATTTTTAAAAATATGCGTGACGCCTCATCTTGTTAACAAAAAAACAGCAAACATGCCCTCATGTATGCTGGTACACATCACCCGAGGCGAGTCACGAGTGGTGGGTGCGGGTGTCGTGCGGCGCGTCTGAAGTCGGGGGATGTTACAGCCTCGTCAGGGAAGAGCGACAGGTGGCGGCTGTACTGCCTCACCCTCTGGCTAGAGTTTAGGGAGTGTCCTTCCCTTCCCGGTGGTGGAGTGTGGCGGTGGACTGAAGGTTCCCATGGTAACCAGTGCTGTATTCATGCCGTCGTTAAGTTGGAGCCGTCAGCTCCCCACCTCGGCCTGCATGCTGCGTGAAAAATAAATGCCTAGCTAAGTGTACCAGAGATGGTGCGGTGCAACCCTGATGTGCTTGGGGCGGAGGAGGTCAACAGGAACAGAACGAACTGTAGTATTTGTCTCTAAATGCTCCGGAGACTATACGAGGTTATGTGTGTGTGTGTGTGTGTGTGTGTGTGTGTAATGGGTAGCACGCCAAGGTCGGTAGTAATGTTTGGTATCTCTCTCCGTCTTGCTGAGCGATGTGGACGGGGCAGGAAATTGCGTAAGCATACCAAATATAATTGTCTATGTTTTTTTTTTTTTTTTTTTTGGCGGGGGATGGGGGTTACATGCCATCTCCTCACTGTTACTGTTCCTCTTCCTTGGTGTCTGGTTGTCCAGCCTTTCTTGTTACAACTTCTCTGCACTTTTCTCTTTGTATGTGGTAGTTTTCATTCTATTTATCCTTCGATTTCTTTACTATCATTCATGCTCTTTTAATCTGATCAATCAGTCAACATTTTTTCTCCTCTTTAATTTCTCAATACGGTTGCTTTGATTTATCTTCTTGCATACCATAATGTTCTTAGTATTTTTCTTTCGTTTTTATTCTTCTGTTCAATTATTTATCCACTCTTCATCCTTTATTGATTAATTCTTGTTCTCCGTGAGTCTTTCCAAGTTTCATGTGACTAAAAATAAAGAGTTTGCCGAGATTACGATATTGCAGAAGGTTTGCTCAGATAACGTCCTGCTTTCTGTAATTATCAAGTTATCAAGAGAGAGAGAGAGAGAGAGAGAGAGAGAGAGAGAGAGAGAGAGAGAGAGAGAGAGAGAGAGAGAGAGATCCTGTCATCGGACACACACGCGTTGAAGAGGCCACTCGGCAAACAGTTTTAGGTTTCTGATTGCAGGTGTGTTTTCCTCTCATCCCACTCCAGTCTGGCAGGGACGTGAGAGCCTTGGTGCTTCTTGCGACAAGCTCTCTCTCTCTCTCTCTCTCTCTCTCTCTCTCTCTCTCTCTCTCTCTCTCTCTCTCTCTCTCTCTGTGTGTGTGTGTGTGTGTGTCTGGCAAAAATTTACTGGCTCCCTTACATGCGTTTTGGCTCTTCCGGCTACTTAACTGGGATCATCTCTCTCTCTCTCTCTCTCTCTCTCTCTCTCTCTCTCTCTCTCCTCTCTCTCTCTCTCTCTCTCTCTCTCTCTCTCTCTCTCTCTCTCGTATACATCAGAACGTCAGCTTGTAACCACTGTGTTACTCATCACCACCACCACCACCAGCACCAGTACCGCTTCTACCACCATCACCACCACCTCGTCGCCATCTCATCACCATAATGTTACTTGAGAGTCTCTTTTCCAAGCACTAAACACAATACAGCTCTGGAACTCCCGCCGTCGTCTCTGCTTGCTTCTCTCTCTCCATAAACATAAAAAACATTATTTTCTACATATCATTACTTCCAGGTACTTGCTTGTGTATGTGAGTGCGTGAGTATGTGGATGGATGTGTCTGTCTTTTCTTATTTCTGTCCTGTTCTGTCTATTCGTCTTAGTCTATCTTTCTTTGTCTATTTTACTGTCTATCCGTCCTGAATGGTACTGTTTCGGGAAATCAATTTTTTTTTCCTCCCTCCATCAGTTCCCCTTGTTTTCGGCGCGCAAACTTTGTTATATGTTGTGGATAGGCGTTTAGTCTCTCTCTCTCTCTCTCTCTCTCTCTCTCTCTCTCTCTCTCTCTCTCTCTCTCTCTCTCTCTCTCTCTCTCTCTCTCTCTCTGACAGAAAGGTAGGTTAAGAGGGGACCTGATAGACGTCTTTAAGTGGTATAAGGGTTATAACAAGGGGGATATAGGCAAAATTCTTAGGATCAGCAACCAGGGTAGAACAAGAAATAACAGGTACAAGGTTGAAAAATTTAGGTTTAGGAAGGAGATAGGAAAAAAATTGGTTCTCAAATAGAGTGGTAGATGAGTGGAACGGACTCAGTAATCATGTTGTTAGTGCTAGGACACTAGAGAGCTTTAAGAGAAGATTAGACAAGTTTATGGATGGGGATAATAGATGGAAATAGGTAGGTATATTTCATACAGGGACTGCCACGTGTAAGCCTGGTCGCTTCTTGCAGCTTCCCTTATTTCTTATGTTCTTATGTTCTTATGACATCTTGAACCTTTAAATCTGATCATGTATCTATTACTATCAGTTCATCTATTTCTTACCCACCTACCTACTTTTATACCTACTGACTGACTCATGTCCTTACTTACCCTTCCTACCACCCACCTACTTTACCTATACTTCCTCTTCACCTACCTGCATTTATACCTACGAACTGACCTTATCTACACTTCCTGTCCTTACCTACACTTCCCATCCACCCCACTTGTCTCACCCTCGACCTTTTCACTACCTATAAATAGACACAAGCTCCTCTCCTCGTCTAATCTGGTATTCAAAGCTCTTCGCTGAGACGTGTGTGTTTGATAACCTTATAGGGGCAGATTCATTGGGTCTTCCGCAAGGTGAGGGAGTGAGGTGAAGGTGAAGGACACAAGGCGAGTATCTCTTGATGTTTGTTTCCGTTCTTTGTGCTGCCTTGGGGGTTTGTACTATGCCAAGGCTCTGTTCATCATGTTTGGATCTTCGAAGTTATGATTTTTGTGTCTGAGATGCGAGTAGTAAAGTGGGATGGGAAAAGTGTGTGTGTGTGTGTGTGTGTGTGTGTGTGTGTGTGTGTGTGTGTGTGTGTGTGTGTGTGTGTTTGTGTTTGTGGGTCATAAGATACTGAAGAACACACACACACACACACACACACACACACACACACACACACACACACACACACACACACACACACACACACACACACACACAGTCTTTGCTTGCCTCCAGAGAAACACCACGCAGATCATTTTTGAGAGGAATCCAATATTTTTCAAATCCCTGTTGCTCTGTGTGGGAAGATCTGCTCAAAGAATAATTGGTTTATCTAAGGCACCCCGGGCAGACACAGTATCAAGTTCGTTGGATTGCGTGGAACTCCAGAGATGTTGAGAGCATAGACCATCTTTTGAAGGCACTCTGGGCAGTCTCGAGTATCTGATTACAGTCATATTTAGATTCTTGTCTCAGGAAGTCCTTGCACCGAGAGCTTGTTATTCTGGTTGTGTGTGCGCTTAATGGCCAGAATTTCACATGACAGACGAGCTTGGAGGGAAGTGCAAAAGGTTCAAACAAAGCTCAGATGTGTCGAGTGTCGCTGCATCTGAAAATTTTTACCTGGCGAAAAAAAAAAAAAAAGAAGTTACGGTGGAGCTGCGGGGATGTGTGTGTAGCGAGCTGTCCGAGGCGGAGTTTGTGATTCAGAGTCCTGTGGAACCAACTTGGTTTGAGTGTTTGCTTTGACGGTAGTGGTGTTTGTTCGTGGCAGCCGTGTCCTGTGTCGTGTGTCGCTACCTGCCCGGCGGTGTGTGAGCGTGTGTGTGTGTGTGTGTGTGTGTGTGTGTGTGTGTGTGTGTGTGTGTGTGTGTGTGTGTGTGTGTGTGTGTGTGTGTCTGGTGTCCCTCCAAACTCATTACCGAAGCTAGTTGCTTTAGAGTATCATCAAAGTACTTCTATTAATGATAGAGGCATTTGGAGTTTTCGGCAGCTGATTTAAGCGAGGGACGGGAATGGGTGGGAAAGGAAAACGAAAGGACGAGTAATAAAGTTAATAACACGGACAATATTATAGTGGGAGCATTTTGAATAAGTTTTCAAGCAATGTAGAAAGTTGAAGGGAAAGAATGAATGATAAGGAAGGCCGAAAATAAGAACATTTTTATTCATCTTTCCATAACTAATTCTAGGCACGAGAATGGGAGGGAGAAAAAGAACAAGGCTGGTAGAGGAAATACAAGGGTGGTAAGGTGATGAAAGATTGGAGTGACAGGTGAGAATGGACAAGGCATGTAAAGGTGAATGCATGACGAAAGGTCGCATCCGTTTTTGACTCCTGGACTACGGACCTTTAACCTTTGACACGTGTGAAATATTGTGTACCAGGAACGCCACTTTTGCGGGCGAGGTGCGGGTTTAGAGCACCCCCCAGGTGAAGGCAGAGGCAGCGTACGTAACCCACGAGCATTGCAGCTACGTATCTCAAACACAGAGGGAACGATGCCTTCTCTGCCCGCTCCTCCCACTCCTGCCTCTGCCCAGCGCTGGAGATGCAGCTGATAATGCTTAGATTGCTGCTAGTTCTCTGGATCATATTGATTATTCGTATTCTAAATTGGTAGTTTTTTTTTCAGGGTCTAGATAACAGCATTGACGAGTCCAGCGAGGAGCATGGGAAGATCTGGAACCCACTCGTCCTGTTGTGTGGTGTGTGGGCGAGACTAGGCGCGGCGGGGCGCGGAGGAGCGGGGCGGGGACGTAGCAGGAGTTCCCCCATCTGAGGCTCGCCTTAGGTCTCGCCCCAAGGGACAAAACGTGACCATTTTAAGTATTTATTCGCGCAGGTGGATGCTGGCTGAGGGATGGGCATAAAAGGCAGACGTTCGCTGATTGCCGGGTCTTGGGGATGATTAGAAGACGAACGCCCATCATTTTCATTACATTACTAGCAGTATTTTCGTGGCATTAGTGTGAGGCAGTCATGCATACTCGCTGCCTCCTCTGTTTAGGCTGCGCGTCGACCACAGTGACTCGTCCAAATTTCTAATCTCTGCACTATTCTCTTAGATATTAGTTACTATTTGACCTCTTGGCAATAAATAAGAGTTTAAACAGTAGTACGAGTATGTAGGCTGCCGTTAGTCAACTGGAGCGTAAAATATGAGCAGTGATTTATGACAATGCTAATCTTCTCGCTGCTAATGGCAACATGACATTCGTTACTTCGCTAAAAAAAAAAAAATAAATAAATAAATGAATAGATAAATAAAAATGAAAATAAAATAAAATAGATAAAATAAAATAAAATAAAAGCTGCAGGCGAGAGAGAGTTTGAGTTACTTGATCATGACGCTTGATGCTGTTACTGGGGTTCTCGATATTATGCACAAAGGAACGCAGAGAGAATTTAACCTAACCTAACTTAACCTTACCAAATCTAATCTAATCTTAGCTAATCTAATCTAAAACAAAGGGATAAACAATTAAATTCAGCCTAATCTAATCTAACTTAACGCAACATAACATAATACAATCTAACACAGTGAAACAGAGAAGAAGAGCATACACTTTTCTAAACTAGCACAAGACCATTTTATTAAGTTTAAGGAAAATTCGTAGCAGTACAGAGGTCAATTGAATGTAAACTCAACGCTGTCATTGGCAGGAGTATTGTCCGTAAGTCTTGCTACGCTTTGAGAGCGAAATACGTACAGTGCATCATGTATTTTTTCATCGCTTGGCCTATAAAACCTCGGGAAGGGATGGGAGACCAAAGGGCGGAGGGAGAGAGAGAATGCGTTGCGCGCCAGTCACCTGTGAACGAACGCCCGAAAGGGAGGGAGCAGCGGTGCGTTCAGTGCTGTAATTAATTATCTTGTGCTCTTTCTGTTGACTTGCAAACGTTGTATGTGTAATGCTGTAAAATGTTTGAACTCCTTGCTCAGTCTTGTGGTCAGCGATGCAGTTAATGCTGTGGTAATGGTCTTCTTGTCGACATGAAAACGATGTAAATATAATTTGTGTAACATTGAGCTGTGAAATTGTTTGAGCCGTATGAGCAGTCTCGTGTCTTCAGTATTTTTTTTTTCCTTTATGGCAGTCGTTTTCAAGAGGAGAGCATATCGTATGACCTCCGCTGCAAAACTTCAAATATAGTTTTTACTTTTATTGGCATACAAGCTCCCCTTCCGCTCTCTATGCATGGGTGGAGTAGCGATTTGCATTTATTAACGAGTTGTGTAAGCTCTTGTCCTCTCTGCACTGGGGAGGAAAAAAAACAGTTACCATTAAGGAGCAGTGAGAGTTTGTAATGGTGAGCACAATGTTATCAGTATACTCGTAGTGAAGGTGTACTTTCCCATCATACCACTACTATATTCCCACCATCGCCCTTATTTCTCGCACCCATATTCAGAAACGCAATTCATTCTCACCACGACTTTTCAAAGACAACAGAGATTATTAGCCGTGTTCTGAAGAGTATTTCTCCATTCAATAATGTAGAAATGTTGTCAATTTGTCACTAGAACCATAACAAAACACCAGTATCTTTTGAGTCTTGAAAGTAACAGAGGTGCAACCCAGATTATAGTCCATATACCAACATTACATTCCCAGCGTCATGCCGCTACGACACACCCCATGAGGCACGCTGCAACATCATTATTCATCGCCCCCCCTCTCTCTCTCTCTCTCTCTCTCTCTCTCTCTCTCTCTCTCTCTCTCTCTCTCTCTCTCTCTCTCTCTCTCTCTCTCTCTCTCTCTCTCTCTCTCTCTCTCTCTCTCTCTCTCTCTCTCTCTCTCTCTCTCTTCACGCATGTTTATCCAGCTCGTAAAGTGTCGCCGTGAAATAGAAACGCTAAGGTCGATCTCGCGCGGAGGATAATGAAATGTAGAATGTAGAGAGAGTGTACGAGTATTTCTCAGGTCCACCCATCGCTGTCCTTCACGCCGTACTGCTGACGTTTATGGGACCTTTGTACTCAATGTTCCTGCCCATGGTCACTTCCCTGGCCTCTCTGTTGTTGTTGTCTCTACTTGTTTGACTTTCCTAATGTTCCTTCGCTTACCAGTAGTCCCTGTTTGGTCTTCCTACTTCTTCCCTACCAATAGTTGCTTGTTTTACCTGCTGTTGTTTTCTATGTCAGTATTGTTAGACCTCCGTGCAGTTCGTTTCTTTATTAGTATTGCTTTTTTGGCCTCCCTGCTTCTTCCCTTGCTAATGATTGCCTGCCTACTTAACCTGTTGCTATTTCCCTCTCAGTATTGTTTGGTCTGCCTGCTATCTCCCCTTCCAATAGTCACCAGCTTGGTCTCCTTGCTCCTGTTGTCTTCCTCAGGGATATGAGGGGCGAGGCTGCAGGATTAGGCTGTGTTATAAGGAGGTACGTTGATGGCTTCCCCCCTCCCTTTCTCTCTCTCTCTCTCTCTCTCTCTCTCTCTCTCTCTCTCTCTCTCTCTCTCTCTCTCTCTCTCTCTCTCTCTCTCTCTCTCTCTCTCTCTCTCTCTCTCTCTCTCTCTCTCTCTCTCTCTCTCTCTCTCTCTCTCTCTCTCTCTCTCTCTCTCTCTCTCTCTCTCTCTCTCTCTCTCTCTCTCTCTCTCTCTCTCTCTCTCTCTCTCTCTCTCTCTCTCTCTCTCTCTCTTGCATCTCTCCCCTTGCTCTCTCCCCGTTTATGGCCTCTGCTCACTCGCTGTCTCTCTGCTTTGTATGCAAAATTTTTTTTCTGTACATATCTCTTTTTTCTTTTCGCCGTGTGACGCAGCAATAGTCGGTGGTTGGTGCGTGAGAGACGGAGGTGGGCCGGAGGCAGGTTCTGACTTCACTGACAATGCTCCTCGCCACAAAAATGAGAAGGCAAACAAGAGCGCAACAAACTAGTGTGGTGCCGGCTGGGTCTGAGGGGCTCTCGCAGTGTCAACATTGAGGCTGTATTGGCCACCTTTCTGCTGCTCTTCCTTGTCCCACTGTCACAATACAGTCTCTCTCTACTCCCTCCTTTCTTTCTCCCTCTCTCTGTCTCTCTCTCCCTCCCTGCTTCCTTCCTTCCTTCCTCTTCTTTCTTTTTTTCTTATTTCTCCCTCTCTTTGTTCCGTGCATGCATTAGTTTCTTTTATTGTTTGTTTGTTTGTTTGTTTCTTTTTTATTCTTCTCCTTTCCTTATTGTATCGCTGCTCGTGTATACTTCCACTTTCTCTCTCTCTCTCTCTCTCTCTCTCTCTCTCTCTCTCTCTCTCTCTCTCTCTCTCTCTCTCTCTCTCTCTCTCTCTCTCTCTCCCTCCCGTTCCTTCCTTCTTTTCGTCTTCCTTTCCTCTGTCCCACCGTCCTGCGTATGCTTCCGTTTCTCCTCCTCTCCCTCCTCTGTTTTAGCCGTCCCTGCTTTCATTCTCATCATTCCTCCTGCTCATCTTTCCACATTCAGTCCAGACTCTCGGCCTTCATGGTTCCTTTACTCCCTGATCTGCCTCCTTGTCATTCGTCGCTGAATTCCACGCGGCCCTTGTCTTGCAGCTCACCAGGACGGCTTCCACATTCTCTCACGACGCTTCTTCCTCGCTCCCTCGCCTTAGTGGATGTTACGGGTCTTCGCTTGGTCACTCACAGCCGCACTACAGTAGTTATGGTTTTGTTCTTGCGTTTTCTTTGTCTTTAGTGAGTCTTTCACCGTGCGCAGACGGATGCGCATTGGATAGGAAAAAGAATGAGAATAAAATAGCAGATAAATGCAAAATAAAGCTGGTGTTGTTTCTCTCCTCTCCCCCAGTACAGGTAAAGGGAAGAGCGTAAAAAAATGGTAAACTTTTGACAATAATCTGATATTCCGATTTTAAAGGAATTTAAAATTGGAGGAAAAAAAAAAAAACTGCATTATTTTTCTTTTTCTGTCTGGAAGGTGAAATTGTAAAATAGTAAAAGGAACTGAAGAATGGAGCAGCTTCCCTGTTGCTTCCTTGTTGCTGTAGGCACTGGTTGTTGGTGTTAGTGTTGGTGTTTGTGTTAGTGTTTGTTGAATGTATTTTTTTGTTGACCACGTCACAGTGTTTGTTGAATGTATTTTTGTGTTGACCACGTCACTCAGTCTTCAAACCAGATAAATAATATGGTTTACATTATTATAAACTGCTTTCCTTTGTGTTACTCGCCAGTTGCTATTCCCATTAACTTAAGGGGATAAACACAATGCTCTCTCGCGTCTCGCTGCTCGTGACTGGGGAGTGACTCACTGCATCGGATTAGTGTTTACTGCATGGGGGACAACCAGATCTCGTATTTCTGAACTGATAAGCTGCTGGATCGTCCGTCATTTTCACTTCAGACTATACGATGGAAGCCTCAAAATGGAAGCTGCAGTGCGTCTCATGTGCAGCGTCGCTTGATCAGAGAGGAAGTTTCCCGAAGTGGTGTAGGGAACGCGGAAAAGGACGCTGAGTGCAGGGCAGGGAAAGAAAAAAAAAAAAACAGTTTGCAGAGCGCTGTCTGTCCCCATCCCGCCCCGCAGCCGCCGCTTTAAACCTGCTGGAGGGTTTGACTATTTCTGTAATATTTTCAATTGACGTCAAGAGCCTCAGTGGTTCCAGCTGTCAGTTAAGTGTGCGTGTGTGTGGCGCTGCAGAGAATATACGTTTGTCCGTCTTCGCTTTCTGTATGTACATTGTGATTATTGCGAGAACAATTAGTCTTTTTACATTTCATATTGTCCCCCGATCATGGTAATACTGGTAAATTCAGTTATTGCTCTAACTTTCTCTTTTATTATATTAAAAAAAAATCTAACTAAAGGAAAAACCAGTGACACGTAAAAGCGCTTCCATTTGTGTGTTTTGTTTCTCACTAAGTGTTCACGGTGGGTGTTCCCTACAGAGGACTGCGGCAGGTTTTCTGGTGGTGTGGGATCGTGGACGGCAAGGGACATATGACTCAAATATGGTAGAGAGAAAAAAATAAATAAAAATAAAACAGATGTGCCCCTCAGTAAAATCCACTACTTGACTCAGTGAAAAAAAATAAAGAAAGAATACTCCATTACCGTAAAGAAAAAAGGTGAGTCACGTACTGGCCTGGACCACATCATCCCAACTCTGGCGGGTCACGCGGTCCTGAGGCGTCACCAGTCTTAGTCTCTCTTAATCACTTGATTGAAAGTGTTCCTTGCGGTGCGGCCATTGCGTCATGGCTAGAATGGCATATTTTTTATTATTACTATTATTTTTTTATGTGATTCTCCGCGACAGAAATGAGTCATGCTGTAACTAAAAGTGATATGAAATGATATGACTTGCTGATCTTTTCCTCACTGTGAACGATGTCAACCCCCAACTAAAATTAATTTCTTAAGACCATTATGCTAAGAGATTTTCCTGTTTTTATTTACTTTTTTCACTTCTTCACATCTGTTACCTGTCACTCATCTCACTCATTCCACACAAGACTTCGGCACCCCACCACTTTCCCTCCTTCCTTTGCACCTGTCCTCACTCACATCCTGCCTGCCTGTGTCCCTCGCTTGCTTTCCCTCACTCACATCTTTTACTTGTCAGTCATTTCTCACAAGACTTCCGCACCCCACCACTTTCCCTCCTTCCTCAGCACCTGTCCTCACTCACACCACCCGTTCACTTATATTACCTGTGCCTATGCCCCTCACCTGCTTTCCCTCACACCAGACCTCACTCTCATCTGTAACCTGTCACTTATTCCTCGTAAGACTTCTGCATCCTACCACTTTCCCTCCTTCACTACTGGTCACATGTATTCCCTCCTGCGCCTTTTGCATACACCTGTCCTCACAAAGGTTCAGGGTATTACGGGTACTCTTGAAATGGAAATCCTCCCTTCTGTCTACTCGTCTTTTCGTCCCCACCTGTCACCTGCCAGCGCTTAGAATCCTTACACCTGTCACACTGTATGCTTTAAAGATATCACTCATACTACTGCTCCTCTCACATCAGCAGCTCTCTCATGCCTCCAGCACACCTGCCGCGCCTCTCACACCTGTCTCAGCCACCTGCATCTTTTTCCATCCTCGCATTCCCTCGCGCCCCTCACACATTAATACCTTCAGACGCGCGCCTGTAGTATTTGTCACCTGATGCCTCTCTCTCTCTCTCTCTCTTGGCGCTCCTTTATGATGGCTTCCCAGTTGGCGCTTATGAATAATCCCTAATGGTGGTGGTGTTGGTGGTGCTGGTGATAGAGTTCTAGGTACATGTCAGTGAAGGATAAGCGTGCTGGAAATAGCTGGGAAAGAGAGTGGAGAGTGCTGGGTTGCGTGTAGGTTGTGGTTGTGGAAGAGGCAGTGGGTGGAGGAGGTGGAGGAGGGAGCGAAGGCGAGTGTCTGCACGACTGGTGGAGATTGATGGGACTGGGGGGAAATACGGCGCAGTTCTGCCTCCTTTTAGTAAGATCTGAGCACGGGAGTCGAGGGAGAGAGGAGGAAGGAAGGGGAAAGGGAAGGGGAAGTAACAGCCTCCCTCCCTCCTTCCCTCCTTCCCTTCAACTCCAGCTCCCATCTCCTTCCGGAAGTTTTGCTGCAGCGCCTACGTCACCTGGGGATTCCGAGGCTCTTTGAAGTCGCAGTTTTGTCCCCTTGAAAGAGATGGAGTGTATATTTTTTCCTTGCTATACTGAGCCTTATACTTAATTACGTGCACAGGGGTTCGGGGATGTGATGATCAGGGAGTATGGGTGTATGTAGAATTTTGTTACTGGTAATAGTGGTGGTGGTTACTGGTGGTGGTGGTGGTAGTGAGAGGCAACAATTTGGTGACGGACAGATAGATAGACAAGTGGTGGTGATAGTAGAGAAGGGAAGTGAAGGTAAAGAAACTGACTGGCAGGTGATGAGGGGAATAGTTATCTTATTGTAGTTAAGAAATGGTGAAGATGGGGAAGGTTTACAAGGGTGGGAAGTGTGTAAGTTAGTTAACGTGTAGCCAGGGCGGGGAAGGAAAGTGAAGGTAAAGGAATTGACAGACAGGTGATGATGAGAACAGTTGTCTTATTGTACTTTGGTAATGGTGAAGATGGAGGCTTGCAAGGATGGGTAGATGTAGTGGGTGGGCAAGGTGTAGTCAGGGCGGGGAGGCGTAGTTAGGCCTAACCTGATTATTCGTGGCCGCGGCGGGGAGGGCAAGGTCAAGTGAGTGAAGGTTTGTGGCCGAGTGAAGTACGAGTCATTTCCGGCTCTTCATTTGGTGCTCGCTACGCTACGCGAGGCAGAGGAACCATTGATATGCAGGCGCGCGTGGCCCTCAGACATGCGGGGAAAAGTGATGTGCCTTGGACGAGTGCAGGATGACTTTCTGGAAGGGGATTTTTATAGCTTGTGTGTCCTGCATGCTGAAAACCTCGCTCGCACTTACTGGAATAAAGTAGGTTAGAGAATTGCTTACGTAAAAAAAGCTATATTTAGAGGGGTGTTATACTTCCCTTGCATTTTTTTACTATTTACTTTAATTGTCAAGGGATCTAAAAGTATAATAATCGTTAAGAAGAGAAAAGAGGTAATATCAGAACAAAATTTCACTCATTGATTATTAGGAAAAAGCAGGTAATACCAGAATAACATTTCACCTTTACGGTGGTTCATGAGTGTGCAGTGGTGCGGCGTCAGCTGTTCATGTCCCAGCACACGTAGCGCGCTTACTTGCAAAAGAAGAAGAAACGCCTCATTGCCCATTACACCGGAGCTCTCATTTGTAACCCGCTCAGGTGGACGCCGCGGGCAACGTGAGCCGCGCGTGTTGAAATCCTCCATTATACAAATGCCGTGCTGGCCGGGCTCAGGCAGAATAGCGATGCCCGTTGCCTGTGTTTGTGTCCACGGAAAGTTCATTGCCTGCTTGACTAATGAATGTGCTCACTTCAGAATGTGACGTTTCTCACGGCACGAGGCTTGAGCAAAAAAAGGTAGTTCTAGTTTAAGTTAGGTTAGGTTATGTTAAGTTAGGGTGGGGGTACTTCATGTAGTTTAGTTTGAAAGCTTCACAACTTGTAACCAAGACGGCCAGTATATATTTGATCATGATGCCTCCAAATCAGAGTTCTTACTGTTTCTTACGTAACCCTCACACTGTTACGCATGGAAATGTAGCGCGTTCCTCAGCAACTGTGGCGCTGCGTGATCTACTTTCCGGCACAACTCGTACTCGTAGGTAAGTGCCGCCACCATTCCGGTCCATTGTCTTCCTGGTGCATCCGGAAGCCGTTCCTCACAAAGGGCAGTAAACATAGTGGAGGGGGCAAGCCACTCCAGCGCGGGGTCCCGACGGGAGCGCTCAAGGGGGTAGAGGGCGAGAGTTGGTGAAACGCGGGTCACATGAGGCCAACCACAGGCATTCCTCGACCTGAATCCCGCCCGATGGAGTGATGCTGCCTGACGTGCGTTTCCTGGAAGCCTTGTGTCAGGGTTGCCAGGGTTGGGAGAGGGCACTGCTGTCGCTGTTTGATCCTGAGTTAGACTTTCACCTTTTTCAGAGAAGAGAAGAGGCAGAAAGAGAGGGTAACAGTCGCTATCTGATGCCGAAGTCATGCAATCAAACTTCCATTTCCGAGAGAGAGAGAGAGAGAGAGAGAGAGAGAGAGAGAGAGAGAGAGAGAGAGAGAGAGAGAGAGAGAGAGAGAGAGAGAGAGAGAGAGAGAGAGAGAGAGAGAGAGAGAGAGAGAGAGAGAGAGAGAGAGAGAGAGAGAGAGAGAGAGAGAGAGAGAGAGAGAGAGAGAGAGAGAGAGAGAGAGAGAGAACAGCAGTCACTGTCTAATACACAAGTCATGCAATCAAACTATCCCCTTTTTTTCAGAGAGAAGGGAAGAGGGAAGCAAATCTTAAGAAGTGACCGAACAGCATCTCTTGTCTAGATGGAACCTCGTTGTTAAGATTTATTGGCATACCGTCTGAATTCTAGCCCATTTTTCTCTCTCTCTCTCTCTCTCTCTCTCTCTCTCTCTCTCTCTCTCTCTCTCTCTCTCTCTAACTTCGGTAACTTAGAGGAACGAAGGCGTAATGGTTAGCGTGGCGGCAACGTGAACTTCGGCAACAAAGTTTTACCGAAGTTCGCCTCATTGACTGCCGCCGCCAATCTCTGAGCAGTGAAGGAAGGGAAGGGTGCGGGGGTGACATGCATTTCGCCCATCAATCCTGGCTTTACTTGTAGTGCGTGTGTGTGTAGCTCCGGAAAATTACATCGAATAACATGCTACTGAGAACACGACATGCAACACACACACACACACACACACACACACACACACACACACACACACACACACACACACACACACACACACACACACACACACACTCTTAATCTGGCTCGCAGGTGTTCGGGGACTTGAATCAGTAAATAAAAAAAAATAAATGCAATCTCATCTGACTTTAACACGATTTCCGGGCCATTGTCTTGATGTGAATGGAAGTAATAAAATTGTAAATCCTTCCAATACAGCTCTGGGAGTTTGTTCCGTGAACCTTCCTCAATCATTTATAAGTTATCGGGGTCGGAGCGCAATTTTAATCATGGTTCCACGTTCAGAGAGAGAGAGAGAGAGAGAGAGAGAGAGAGAGAGAGAGAGAGAGAGAGAGAGAGAGAGAGAGAAGCAGAAAATGTAAGGTCAAGAAAAGGAAGATTCTTGAGGTAATGGTGACGTGGGGTGGGAGGCGGTGAAAGACTGAGGAGAGGAGGACGGGAAGGTGGGGAGAGTGTGAGTGTGGCAGCAAAGTAATCAAGAGATGGCTCAGCGGGAGGACCTCATGTGTTGCAGCGTCAGACCGCCAGTGATTTGTGTTGCGTTGCCGGCGGGGCGTGAGCATTGCGCCGCTGGGGACGGAGCACCCACTGGCGGCCATTGCGTCTGAGGGATGTTTCACGCGTCCACACACACACACACACACACACACACACACACACACACACACACACACACACACACACACACACACACACACACACACACACACACACACACACACACAATAGTGTTCTACGGAAGTGCGGATCCGCGTGTCATAAGCGCATCTTGTTTTCCACGAAAGCACCTTTTTTCTTCTTTTAACAAAAAAACAACGGCTGGCTTTTCTATTCAGAGCAGTTTTTTCCAGTTAACTTTTTCCCGTTGGCCGGATGTTAACGTCTGCTTCATTCTTTTATATGTCATGGGTATGCTCAGATTTTATCAGGCATGTTCTCGATTTAAATTTTTCACGTTTATAATTCCCTCACTCTCACACCGCACACTTAATGTAATGAAATATTGTAAGAAATACCTCCTGACTACGTGTGTAACTATTTCTGTCTCGTAGCGCAATTGTTACCTTCTTGTTGGTGAAGGCTTGCCTCTCTTCGGTACTCTGGATTTTTCATCAATTATTAAATGAAGTCCATGAGTCGTGACTTGCGTTGATGCATTATAGTGATTTTGTTGAGCTATAAATGACGTATCTGTTCTCAAGGATTTCTTGGCCACGTCGTGAGATCAAGTAAAAGCCTTTTTTATAATCAGAGTCCATCAAGTGATTCCTCTGAAGGGAAGATGACAGCATCGGTAACAGTGTATTCCTTGCCAAGCATGTAGGTGAGTTTCACAAACTCCGCGGAGTGTCTCCCGGGACCTTTGCAAAAGTTTGGCACTGAGGCGCAACAACAAATGAAGAAAATTACCTAGAAATCCATGGAGACATTATTGTTCAGCGTGTTAAGAGCATGCCCGTCTTTCATTGCCTACCTTTACCGATTTGAGACTTTGCTATGAGAGAATGATGGCGAACGTTGCCGTAACATTGCTGGCCGCCACCGTGCCAGTCTCCCGTGACCCTTAAAACACTGATGGGCGATGGTCACTGGCATTGAAATCGTGTCTTTGCGTGCATGGCTGGCTGATCAATTTCCTCGTCAGTGTGGAGCTCGTGGCCCGTGCCGTGGGGGGCGGCGGCGGCGCGGCCACGATAGATGGCTTATGATGGAACTTGAAAAAATTTTTTTACCTTATGTGCCTGAAATGATGAAGAGACTCGTTATGTTTGGCCTCATTACTCGACCTAGT
>NC_087177.1:14451808-14484308 GCF_035594125.1 Scylla paramamosain
AAACGCTCCAATATGTTGATGAGCCAAATATCATAAAAGTGGAGTAGAGTAAAACACTGGATAACCCTTTGAATATTCGCTGTGCCCGCGTGTATGTAATATCTCTGTTATTCCGTAAAGGCTAAATTTGCTCTTGTTTATTCGTGTATACTCGCCTTATTGGTGTTCGCTCATAGTTGTCTGTTTATTTTTACTCTTCTTTCTCAGTCTTTTTCTTTAACCTCTCGTTTCCTCGTCCTGTTATCCCCCATTCTTCTCTGTTTCCCTTTCCTGTCATAGTCCGTCTTTTTTTTCATATTTGATCTCTGTGTCTATCACGCTTTCCTTTCCCTCCTCTCTGTCTTCTTTTCCCGTTATTCCATTCCCTTTTTCACCTCTCTTTACCACCCTATACTCTCCCTTCTCTGTCTCCTCTGTCTCTTTTTCTGTTCCTTTTTTAACTCAGTCCCCTCTGTCTATCACTCTTTCCTTCTCTGTTTACCTCACTCACTCATCTTTACCCTTGCTCAGCGTCCCACGGTGTCTGCTGGCGCGTGTTGGGTGCAGCGTTCACTCACTCCAAGCTGGGGCTCAACTTGGCCCTACGTGAAGGGAGTAAAGTTGTGTGATAATCCGTTTAAGAGGACTACTGGGAAATGGCAAATTTTAGCCGGCGGACCTTCAAGTTTCTGGACTGGATTAAAGGCTCTCTCAGGACGCTGCTTGTGTTACGTGGCGGCGGGTGTGGCGTGTGGCGGGATGTGACTAAGGAGACTGCTACTATCACTACTACAGCTACTGGTGCTTCTGGTGTTGCTGCTGTTGTCACATCTCGCTTTTGGTAGAAGAGATAATGTAACTGCTTCTCATTCCTAGTCTTATTTTCGTTCATGTTCCTTTATTTCTCTTCATGCTACAGACTTTACAGAATTTCGTTTTGCTGTTATACTGAGAAAAACAAACATTCATGGTAGATGCTTCATTTTCTCTCTTCCTCCCCTCTCGGCCCTCTCACTCGGCTCTACCTTACTGTCCTCTTTCTCGGCCTTTCTGCTTGTCCCTTCCTCTCGACCCTGTCATTTTGCCGTCACTCTCTTCACTCACTCTTCCCTTCCTATCAGCCCTTTCATTCCATTCCCCATCTCGTCTCTCTCTCTCTCTCTCTCTCTCTCTCTCTCTCTCTCTCTCTCTCTCTCTCTCTCTCTCTCTCTCTCTCTCTCTCTCTCTCTCTCTCTCTCTATCTCGGCCTTCTTTTCTTGATCTTTCCTCCCTGCCCTCTCAGTCGACCGATCTCTCCACCCACTCAGTAAGTCCTCCTTCTCAACCTTCCCTCTCTTCACCTTGGCTCTACATTAGGTTCTCTCCTTCTCTGTTAATTATTTGCCTCCTCTTCAGCCTTACATCCACTCACTGACTCCGCTTGCCTCTCGAACCATCCCTCTCTTCATCTCGAGTCTATATTAACTTCCCTCCTTCCCTTTTTAACTATTTTACTTCCTCCTCAGCCTCACCTTCAGCCTCTCCACTCATCCAGACTCCCTCTCAGGCTACTTTCTGGGCTCCACACGCGGCAGCTCGCGGAATACATGAATAACGAGTGGATTTTTGAACCCTGGTAGGATGCGCGTACCCACACGGTGCTCGCGTCCTGAACTCATTGTACGTTCCTGAGATAGACGTGCCGCTGTGGACTTGGCATTCTGGTGATGGAAATCAGGCGGAATGGGAAGCATAATTTTTTTTTTTTTTTTGGGTGCGGCATAAGGTCGTGTTGTTATTCTGAGAAATATTTTTTTTGGTTGGTGGTAGTAGATGAGAGAGAGAGAGAGAGAGAGAGAGAGAGAGAGAGAGAGAGAGAGAGAGAGAGAGAGAGAGAGAGAGAGAGAGAGAGAGAGAGAGAGAGAGAGAGAGAGCATAGAGCGAGCTTTTAAAAGTTCCATAATTTCCCCGAATACGTACGTAGTTGGTAATCATACGCAGTGCTGTTAGTTTACCTTTGTACACACACACACACACACACACACACACACACACACACACACACACACACACACACCCCATCCATCCACCTGCGCCTCGCCCAAAGTATGTAAGTCTATATGCTTTAGCCAAGACCGCTCTTCGCTCTCGGTGTCGCCCGCAGCAGAGCCACAATGCCTCCCTCTACACTCCACACATTCTTAGCATTCCCTCTGTTACGTTGACTTATTCCCTCTTCTGATCCTTGTTATTTTTGTCATTATAGTAGTTTCTCTTCTCTTTCCTCTTCATTTTTAGTTTCCTTTTCCCTTCTTTTCCTGTTCTATGCAATGCCTCCCTCTGCACTACACACAATTCTTAGCGTTCCTCTGTTGCGTTGATTTGTTTCTTCTTCTCCTCCTTGTCATTCCCTTCATTATGGTATTTTCTCTTCTCTTTATATTTATTTTTCCCTTTTCGTTTCTGTTTCCTGTTTTGTTGGGTGATTCTTGTTTTCCTCCCTCTTCTTCTCTTATTCTTCTTTCTCCTTTTCTTCCTCTTCCTCCTTGTCATCATCCACGATATCCTCTTCTTCCTCTTCTTCCTCCTTTTCTTCTCTTTATCTCCTCTCCTGTGTCCTCCTTCTCATCATCATTATCATCATCATCATCATCGTTGTCGTCGTTATCCTCGTGGTTAATCATCACTGCAAGTTAGCCTCTCTTCCACAGTCTGTTTTCTTTTCGTCATTGAAGCACGAAGATGCATGCCCTTCCATTCCATTACTTGCGACTATTAGGGAGAAAGAAAAAAAGAAGAGTAAAAGCTACTGTATTTTGAGTACACGTGATTAACAAGACCGCATGGAAGTTCCTCGTAAATCTTTTGAATTTTTAGAAGCAGAGGAAAAAGACAGCGAGGAGAAAGGAAAAAAAAAGTAAGGGTAGCTTAAGTACAAGTGGGAATATTTAAGCTTACGTGATTGACAACATAGCATCAAACTTCCTCGTAAATTCTTAGAGTCTTTAGAAATAGTAGATAAGGAAAAAGAGAGAGACCGAGAAGAAAGAAAAAAAAAAACAAAGGTATCTTAAGCACAAGTGATTAACAACCCAGCGTAGAACTTCAGTCACTGCATTGTAACTCTTGAGGTGTGACAGGCGGACGAGTCACCTGCTCACTCATTATGTGGCCTGCGTGCTGATTACCAGGTCAGCTTGTGGGTAATTACACGGACCACGCTGCGATGGCTACGTACCACAAGAACCGCAGACTGATAATTGGTCTTGGTCGTCGAGGCGGTGGGTGAAGGCTGGGATGGGAAGGCTGCAACAGACGTGAGGTGAGGGTTTGGGAGAGATGGCTAGGACAGGTAAAGTATTGCGGAATATAGGGAGGAAGTCGCGGGGTCGGATGGCTGTTGTATAGAAAGGAAAGGGCAGGAGGTTCAGTGCAAAGTGGTGTAGTATAAGTAGAGGGCTCGTGTAGGTAGGTGATAGGTAGGGAAAAAAAAGGGAAGGAAGGGTGTTGTACGAGTATATAAAGGAAAGAACAGGAGGTACAGTACAAGGTAGGGGGAGTAAAAGTAGAGGGTAGGTGTAGCTAGGGTTAGGCAGGGTTGGAAAGATAGACGTGCTGCATAGATTGAGGGAGAGGCAGAAGGCAAAGGGTGTGTGTGAATGGTGAGGAAGACAAGCTGCACCAAACCCGTGCCGCCAAAAGTCTGATTCCTTGGATCTGGAAGTATTTCAAGAAGCGAAAGACTTGCAGAGTCTGAGCAAAATTTCCAACGACGGTCGACTCGAAAATGCAGTTTTGTGAGAGTTTCATGGGTCGCTAGCGTGGTTACCAAGTCCTGCGAGGTGTGTCCTTGGGTGTATATCGACTGAAATTCCGGTGTGATTCTCTGTTTAGCGTCCATCGCAGCGCTATGAACCGTGGCGGCAAAAATGTGCTTTTATTGAATCACTTATACACACATTACTGAATATTCATGGCCCAGATTTCATATGGAATGAGCAGAACATTTCCATGATTTTAATTTTACTTTTTTTTTTCTTTTTTTTTTCAATTCAGGGTCCTCACTCAAATACTCGTACACACACGTGCATACACAGTATACGGGTATACCTACCTACACACACACACACACACACACACACACACACACACACACACACACACACGAGCACGCCCACACAGCTGGCAATAGGGGTTGGTAAGGCACATCAAAGCTTCACGTGACTCTGGTGTTTCCCTCGAGCTGGGCTGTGGACGCGTGGATGGGACAGGAACACAACGCGTCCAGGCGGCAGCGCCGCGTTGTCCGGGACCCCTGCGGGTAACGAAAAAGGCGGCGCGAAGGGCAAGGGCTGCGGGAGAATCCTCCCACGCTGGTGACGAACAGGCTTCCCGGGAAATAATGCGTTGTCTTCCGAGTCTTATGAGGCCCTCACTCTGCCTCGTAAGTCTAGCATTGTTTTCCCGCCCCCTGCCGTCAGCGACCTCCGGGAGAAAGCAAAAATAAAAAAAAGACAATGTCAGGAAATGTAATGATTTATGACGGTGAAAGACGCTTTTGAGGTGCCGCTTAAAGTTCAAGTTGTTTTCAGGAAGACAACAACATGACCGTTCTCTCTCGTGGACCTGCGTAGCTGAGGGTTCATTCTGCTAGTGTGCTGCCGGGGAGAGAGAGAGAGAGAGAGAGAGAGAGAGAGAGAGAGAGAGAGAGAGAGAGAGAGAGAGAGAGAGAGAGAGAGGATTGGTACGTGACTGACAGGGAGGCGAGATGTGACCCCTTGGCCGATGAGAGTCACGCTAGATTGGGAGTGGCGGAAGGGCTTAGCGTGCTGCCTGCGTGGCCAGCGAGGAAGCCTTTGATGTAAACACGTCCCAGTACACACACAACACACCAATATTTAATCAGCTGCGTGGGGTCTCGGGTAGTGGCAGCCTTTTGATGGTCAGACGCCATTGATGTTGTTTTGTCTTTCTAATTAGTGAGGCAAGAGGTGTGTGTCCCGCTGGCTGCAGTCCCTTTCCTTTCTTGCTGAGCTTTTATACTGCGCTGCGTTTCCTGTGGCTGAGAGAGTAACCAAGTACATGTAGCAGCAGTTGGCGGTGGTGGTTGCAGTGGAGGTATTAATAGCTCTCATATTTGTAGAGTCTGTTAGTGCTACAATTTACGCTTTTTATTGTCTTTATTATCCTTATTACCAACGCCATCATATTATTAGCCTCTCATACACATGCTGCACCTGCCACTCGTCACTTCGCCTCGCTACTCTTCTTCTAAACACAGGATTCTTGTCTCCCTTCTGTTCCTTATTCTCATGCACTTCCACACCCGTATCTTGCCTTTTATATCTCCCTGCACCTGTAATCTTCACACTTACACCTATCATTTCCACTCCATCTCCCTCCCTCCTTCCTTCTCCATGTCACCAAACTGCAATTTTCTTCTGCCTCCTTCTCCTGTCATTTCCATTTCTAATCTCCTCCACTTCCCTTTTCCACTTTTCTCTATATCACCAGACTGCACTCTTCTTCCGTCACATTCTGTCATTTGCACACTTAACAACATCCACATCCTATTCTCCACTTCCCTCCATGTCATGAAACTACATTTTTCCTCCTCCCTCTGTCATCTCCATTCCTAATCTCATCCACATACCTTCTCCACCTTTCCCCATGTCATGAAACTGCATTCTTTTCCTCAGTCAGCTTCTTACCATACCCTTCCTTCCTAAGTCTTCGAATACTAGATCCTTTTCTTTGTCCTTCCTTAGTCTTTCTTACCCTGCTACAGATGAAGAATGAGTCCCACGCAACGAATCACTCAAGGAAAAACGTTATAATGCAACTACAAGGGGACAGGAATTCGACTCAAAATAATAGTCCTTTCAATATTTGTTCCTGTCCTTGGTCAACCCTTTATTACTGTGATACAGATGAAGAAAGTCCTACGTAGCGAATCATTCAAGGAAACAAATTACGTACAACTACGAGAGAACATGAACTCGACTGACAACACCATAGTCATTTAAACCCGTGCTCCTGTCTTAACGTTAATGTTGCTGTCTTTCCTTACACATTGTTATTGTGCTACAGATAAAGAACGAGTTCCAAGCAGCGGATCACTCACGGCAACAAATTACATACAACTACAAGGAGAACAAACTCTCGCCCCAAAACACAATAGTCCTTTAATTAAACACGTGCATGCAAATCAGAACGCCACTTTTGCATGACCATCAAGTGCTACCAGATATATGTTCCTTTCTTTGCAGCGTTTATTATCATCACCATTAGCGTTTTTATGCAGCGTTGTGGCACTGCCTTGTTATGCAATGTGTCTTTGTTGTATTATTAGTGTGTTATGTCAGCGTTTGTTGGTGTTATGTGCTTGTGATATACAGGGAGGTATGACCATGCTGATGCGGGTCTTGGCACCTTGGAAGAGAGTGGGGAATGGAGGGTGGAGTAGAGGGTGGTTAGGAGGGAGAGGCAGAGGGAGAGGGCAAGAGAAGGAAGGGTTACGTGACTTTCTCCTCGTCCTGCGAATGAGGTCTTGGGTGGAGAATGAGATAGACAGACAGACAGACAGACAGACAGATAGACACAGTCTGTCTGTAGGCAGACAGACAGACAGATAAACAGACAGACTGTGTCTGTAGTCTGTAGACAGGCAAATTGTGTCTGTAGTCTGTAGACTGACAGACAGAGAGAGAGAGAGAGAGAGAGAGAGAGAGAGAGAGAGAGAGAGAGAGAGAGAGAGAGAGAGAGAGAGAGAGAGAGAGACTGCATTCATATGTATTTACTTATTTATGCATTACTATTTTTTTGTTTTTGGCAGGGATGGAGAAGCTCACACACACACACACACACACACACACGTCGGTGAGTGAAGGCGGCGTCTGAGGCGGATGACACTTGCGTCTCCATTGTATTTCCTCCGCCACGCGGGATGAAGGGTGCTGAGGGGGATGGGATAGTAGGGAGGGGCGAAGGGTTAGGGAGAGGACTGGAGGGCATGGTATTGGAGGGTTGGGAAGAGGAAGGGGGGAATGGTGTTTGAAGATTGGTGAAAGAGAGGGAGGCCATGAGACTGGGGAATCGGGGAAGGGGAAGACTTGACAGAGGGACAGATGAAGGATGGTTTGGTATTTGGGGGTGGGAATGAAGGGCAAAAGGATGCAATGAGGCGTTTTGTTTTTACATTAATATATATATATATATATATATATATATATATATATATATATATATATATATATATATATATATATATATATATATATATATATATATAAAGAGAGAGAGAGTTATATAACGTTATTTATGTATGAGATAACTTTTTCGTTAGTTAAAGTCAGTGGTGCAGAACAGGTCAACCATTGAGCTTGATTGAAAAATACAGAAACTAATAACTAATATATATATATATATATATATATATATATATATATATATATATATATATATATATATATATATATATATATATATATATATATATATATATATAATGCCCATGGGCTGTCTGAGCGACGCACGATACCCATTTCCTCCATTTTTCTGAACTCCTCCTCAGCTTGTGAGAGCTCGTCGGGAGGAAGCTTGCGTGCCCGTGCGTGTTGAGTTGGACCTGTGGTGGTAATGTGGTCCATTGCACCATGCTTCGGTACCGCTAAATGGAACTGTGGCTTGACGATATCCGGATAGTCCATTAATATCTTGGCATACACGTTGTTAGAACAAGACAGAGTTGAGATGAGGTGCTGGTTACAGGGTGTGGCGAAGGTTAGTTGATTCAAATGTCGTTGAATCACGAGCAAAGAGTGTGCGCGGAGGAGATCTGCGCCAAGCAGTGGTCGTGAGACATCGGCGATGGTAAACGTCCACTTGAAACGACGGGTGTTGAAGTTTAGGTGGATGGTGCGTGTGCCGTATGTCTTGATGTTGCTTCCGTTGGCAGCTGTCAAGAGTGGATCTCTCTTCCCGCAGCGGGTGTCTTTGCTAGAGGCGGGCAAAACACTAATCTCTTCCCCTGTATCGACGAGGAAACAGCGCCCAGAGTGGTGATCGTTGACGTAGAGGAATCGATGTTCACGGCCGGCGGCAGTAGCTATTACCGACGGCCGGCTATGGAGTTTTCCCGGGTGCGTGCAGGGCGGACGGCATCGGCGGGCATCGGCGGGCCTCGTAGTCCCAACGTTGTGATAGTAACCCCATTTCTCGTGGGTATTGGCTGGCAACTTTCAGGACGAGTACTGGTGGTTCGCACATAACGCTGGGTCACAGTTGTTATGTTGGTAATGGAGGTTTCGTCCTGCTGCTTGGCCTGCCACAGCACATCTGCTCGCGCCGCCAGCTGACGTGGGTGGGTGAATTCGTCATCCGCAAGGATCAGGCGGATGTTGTCAGGCATCTGCTCCTGAAAGATTTGTTCGAACAGAAAGCAGGGCGTATGTTCATCCATCTCGTTCATTAGTATGGATGGTTTGCGGTCGCCGAGGCTATCCATGTGCAAAAGTTTTGTTCCCCTTGCACGCCTGCGTAGGCTGAAAGTGCTGGTAAGGAGCTTCTTCATTCTTTCGTATCTGCCGTCAGCAGGAGGGTGGCGGAGGAAGCCGATGACATACCCAGCTGTTTTCAGATCCAGTGCACTGACCACATAGTAATATTTGGTAGTGTCGACAGTGATTTGGCGTATGTGGAATTGGGCTTCAACTTGTTCGAACTACACCTGGGATTGTGAAATCTAGAAAGTGGGTAGCTTGAGTGATACTGCATTCTGTTGATCTTTGCTGTCTTCGGTAGCCATGGTGAAATCTCCAAAAGATTTCCAAACGTAAGTAGAAGAGAAGGGGTGTGGTCGCGCTGGCTGTAAGGTGAACTCCGGCAAGCCTCAGCACTTCACCTCTCCCCGTCGCCGATAGTTTAGCCGGGGTGACGAGAGTGCTCGAGCTACGGACCGTGGTGGAGCTTCGGTGGCGAGACTCGAGTTGGTAGAACGACGGTTCGAAGATTCAGTGGTCCGTGGCGCCACACACACACACACACACACACATATATATATATATATATATATATATATATATATATATATATATATATATATATATATATATATATATATATATATATATATATATATATATATATATATATATATATATATATATATATATATATATATTTTTTTTTTTTTATTTATTTATTTATCTATTTTTTTTTTTTTTTAACACGAAAATGCAAAGAAGCAGTAGCGAGGCACCGAGGCACCGAGGCCATCCAGCATCAGGAAAGGTGGTCTGGCTGCCACCCTGGCGATGTGTCTCATTACTGCCCCGGCCACGGACTGCCTCTGGGACGGTCACACGGACCCGGCCGATGTTGGCAGGACGTCTTCGCGGACACGGAGCACGACTAGCCAATGAACGAGGCCAAAAATTTGCCCGTTACCGCCACTCTTCTATAACACATATCGACATGTTGCATGACACGAATGGAGCGCCCGATAAGGCTGAATTGCGCCTCGCAGCTCTGTGGCCTCGCGCCTCGGTAGCGATTCCCCGCCGCTCTCAGCCTGACGCATCGCTTCCCACGGCCACCACCGCCATATTTTGCGAAACCAGTGCAGGGAACAGACAGTAATGCGACTGGATGTGTCGCGGACAGATAGAAAAAAAAGACACCCACGCCAGACACACGTCGCGGCTCGCATACCAAGCCGCGCCGGCGAGTGCACCCGGGGACTTGCGACACATTGCCAATGACAAGCTCAGTGTCGGAGTTTCTCTTCAGCAACTCAGCTCGACCTTCGGACGCACGTCACTCCCTCGTGCTCAGCTTAATACGGGGAAGACTAATTATTTCAGACCTTCCCTTACAATTTTATATGTGCTTTTTTGTGCCATTCGAGTGACCCTTAGTGATCGGGGCCATAAATCAATCAATCCGTTAATCAATCAGTCAGTTAATCAGTCAGTAAACAAAATCATTGTGTGCTATTGCTTATCCACATTTTTTTTTGTAACTTGGTATCAGTAGTAAGGAAGGAAGTTATTCTTGACTTGATGCGACACACATCACTGCTGACAGAGAAACCATGTCCTGGAAGCAGGAATCAATGTCTTGAAAACTACAGTAGCGGCGCCAACAGAAGCCTTGACACATGCATCGAGTAGTGGTGGTTGGACCGCACTGGCTGGCGGGGAGGTGGAGGGGACTAGTGGCGGTGAGTGTGCCGGGTCAGGGAACGGTGAGGGCAGAGGCTGAGGACGTGGACAGTGAGGCACCGTAGGGGGTGAGGGAGGCAGGGAGGCAGGGAGGCCCAGCAGAAGGGAGGCAGGAGACGAAGAGGAGTCGAGTGGATTGGAGGAAGTCAACGTACTCAGTCTAATGAAGAAAGCAATTAATTCACTCACAGTTAAATTCAGTGTGATAAATTCACAAATCTTTCATCTTAAGGTTGTCAGAAGAGATATGGAATATCACTGATGTAAATAAGAATACAAAGGAGCGTCTGCATTATTATCCATTCGAAAAAAAAATCAATCTTAATGTTCGCCAGAAGTTGGTTTAATTATAACTTCGCGCAGCCATGGGTAGTAACTTTCCTTCTTGTTATTTATCTAGGAATTAACCTTCTCTCTTCGACACACACACACACACACACACACACACACACACACACACACACACACACACACACACACACACATAAATTATGATTGTAACTCTACGTAACTGTATTTCTTATTCTTCCTAAAAGTTCCAAGGCGCACTAAATTCTTCAGCACTCAGCACTCTCATGGCCTTGCAGTTTGAGGTGGACGTGGCGGGTAACGAACCTTCATCCTTAGCAACAGAGGCTAGTGTGACATCCGGGTAGCCACGGCTTACCTCCGCAGGTATCCTCGGGCGCCCATTTATCGACCAGCCTGCGGGGAAGAATGACCTGCTGGGTGGCCCGTGCACTGCTTCACCCTCACGCTGCCCGGCACTCTAATAGACTCTTAAGATCCGTGTCCCCGTGTCGCCGTCCACTACACCAATGGCACTTTAGGCTCATTATATAATTACTAATTGCTGGCACTCTTATTTACACGCGTGTCCTTATCTGGCGTAAACAAAGTCTAGGGTGTATGCAAATGAGACACCTGGGCGTTATTCATCATAGACAGGTGTGGGTCGACCGTCCCGCCCATTCTTGCCCCGCCCGCGCCGCGCCTTGCCGTGCCAACCTATACATACCTTGCTGGCCTTGGTCGTCCTCTAGCCCCCTCGGTCTCGTCCCTCTCTCCCTCCGCAGCAGCAGCACGCCGTGGCCCAGAACTGTGCCCTTGAATACGCTGCCTATCCTTTATCAAGCGCCAGCAAATGACCCTGTTCTTGCAGTGCCTTATATCAGTTAGTCAGTTAAATAGTTTTGTGAAGAGTAAACATGAAGGGATATTTGAAAGAACGGAAGTTAGCTGAAGGTAAAGGGACACACACACACACACACACACACACACACACACACACACACACACACACACACACACACACACACACACACACACACACACGAGGGAGCTTTTAAGATAACTTTACAATTGCATACAGTCCCATGGGATCTACTCGTACCTCGCCTCTCCACCACCACCACCACCACCACCACCATCACCACCACCAGTATACAACAAGCTGGGCTATACTTCCTTCCACCACCACCACCACATTATCACCATCGACTAGCGTCCCCCAAGGAGTGTTCTCGAGAGCCTGGATGTTTCGCTCAGCTCCCCTCCACCTGATATTAATTAACCGATGCACTTGATGTATAGCTGGCTGGAAGCGTAAAACAATATTACATACATAAGCACCTGACTCTATATACTGGCACAGGTGTGATGATTAATTAGTCATGTTGTAGGTACGTATGTATGTACGTATTTATGTAGGTAGCTTGGTAGGTTGGGGGCTTCTGCACGCAGCACTGAGGGTGTGAAATTAATACTCGAGCGAGGTAATGTGCGTAAAATGAAACAAAACCGTACATATATTAACACGTTGCTATTGGAATCTAAACTTTAATCAGCTCAGGCAGGGAAGGAAGGCGAGGGAAGGGAGGAAGAGAGGAGAAATAAGCTGAGGAAGGCGCGATAAGTGTAAAGCAGGAGTAATGAATGTACTGGCCACGTCTATTTGTTTTAAATGAATATCTGATGGCTTAGCGTTCCCTTCTTAAACGTAAGGAGGGATGCAGGGGGAGGCGAGACGAGGCGAGGCGAGGTGAGGTGGGGGACGGAAGTGTTAGTAGGACAAGAACACGAGTAAGGATGACCGCAGAAGAGTAGAGATTAGGAACGCGAGGAGAACGCAGAGATTATGTGGAATTGCGCAGGATGAGGAGGAGGAGGAAGAGAAGGAGGATAGAAATAGTAAGGCGAGGGGTGAAGCTGGGATAAGAAAGGAACAAGACATGGAAAATTGGACGAAAGGTTGAAAGAAGATAAGGAAGAGAAGAAGGACGAGGCGGAGACAAAGTGGAAAGGAATGAGACGAGGTTTAGGAAGAAGCAAGGAATAGAAAATTGGGTTAAAAGTAGGAGACGAAAGAAATGAAAGACTGAGAGAGAAGGAAAGGAACCAAGAGACAGAAGGAAACGATCAATAAACGATGGAATTAAAAATAGGAGAAAGAGAAGTGAAAAAGAAGTAAGACGAAGATGAGAAAGAAACAATGAAGCAAAAATTATAATAAATGCATCAGTAGGAAGGAGTGGGAAGACGGATAGAAAAGAGATAATAAGACAAAGTTACATTAAGAGAAGGGAAACCGTGATGGAGGCGGTACAGAAAGATAAAAAAAAAAAAGAATAATGAAAAAAAAATATTGGAGGAAAAGATTTTACGTACCCGGATAGGTGAAGGAAGGTCGGATACGAGAGTCTGGGCTGGGGTTGCAGCTTGAAGGACGCGTGGTACGGATGAGGGAAGAAGGGAATAAAGAATACGGGCTTAAGAATACGGATTAGAAAATAAAGGAGAACGAGTAGGAAAATAGTGCGGTACGGATGAGGGAAGAATTAAATGGAAAAATACGAACTCGAGGGTACAGATTGAAAAAAAAAGTTAATATGAAGAACGCATAAAAGAATAGTGAAGTAAGAAATGGTGAAACAGATGAAGATTATGATGATAGGAATGGTTATGGTTACGATGTTTTTGCCTCGTGTCTGTATTACATCAGTCACTGGCGTCTCCCTCGTCCCTGCTCTATATTAGCTATGTAATTTATGCATTTATCAATTTCTTTGTCCAGCTAAAACAATAACGGAAATGAGGAACTGAATTATGACAACACGTGAATACAATAACAAGGGAAGGACGAGTAAGCGAATAAAGATGAAAAAAAGAAAGAAAAAAAAATTAAAAAAAGGGAAAGGACTCAAAGAATGAAGACTGAAAGCTGCAGTGAATGAAGGCAAGATTGGAATCCCTCACTGAGCTGGAACTGGATAAATGTTTAGCTAATTGAAACGAACGAAAGAAAACTGAAAATAATGTTTTTTTTTGCGGGGGAAAAGTATCTCTCTCTCTCTCTCTCTCTCTCTCTCTCTCTCTCTCTCTCTCTCTCTCTCTCTCTCTCTCTCTCTCTCTCTCTCTCTCTCTCTACAGGAAATAGATAAATATTTACCAAATTGATAGGAACGAAAGGAAACAGAAATAATGTTAGCAGAAGAGAGAGAAAGAGAGAAAGAAAAACCCGTCTCTCCCTTGTTTTTTTCACTCCGGAGGGGGGAATGAATCTAAGAAAGGGAAGAGGGAGAGGGAGAAGGAGAGGGAGGAGTGAGCCCCGAGAAGAGGTCATCACCCAGGTGGCCACTAATGAGCGGGTGGTGGCCAGGTATGCGAGCGGCCTCCACGGGACTTACCAGACACGCATGTTAAGTTCGACCTCTGCCACCCTGCCATTCTGTAAAATTGTATCTTGCCATGACCCCACAGCCGCCCCTGCCACTCCCTCCTCCAGTTCTGCTGCTGCTGGTGCTCTCCTGGTGCCGTTCTGGTGGTGGTAGTGGTTATTGGTAGTATAGTCTGTGGTTGGTGGTGGTGATGGTACTGGTGTTGTCAGTGGATATAGCGGTGGTGACGTGGAATGGTGATGACTCTGGTAGTGATGGTGGATGTATGATGGCGGCTGTAATGTTGGTAGGTCCTCATAATATTTGTAGTAATGGACATGATTGTGGCGGATTGATGACTGATGGTAGTGGCTATGATGATGGTGGTAGTGGTCATAGGAATGGTGATGGTGGTGGTGGTGGTAATTAACCCTCCGGACTGGCAATGCAAGTAATACTCATACTGAATGCAAGTAATAACATCAGGCATTCCTCTTACATGAATAGCAATGAGCTGATTAGATTTGATTGTAATGACAGCCATGCAGCAACAGTCGCTTGTCAAGGTTATTGATGTACAGTGTTACCAATATTACTTCACTAGTATTTACTCGCTAATCATCTGGCTGCGGCTCAAGTTACTAGGAAAAAAATGGAACAGAGGGAGATTAGTTACCAGTTGCGTAAATGTTTTTGTGTTATATATCGAAGATTATTTTTTTAGTTTATGTGGAGCGACAAAAAAACAGACAGGCAGACAAACAGACAGACAGATTGACAGACAGGCAGACAAAAAGACACACACACACACACACACACACACACACACACACACACACACACACACACACACACACACACACACACACACACACACACACACACAGAGAGACTGATGATTCTCTTAGATGTGTGTGTGTGTGTGTGTGTGTGTGTGTGTGTGTGTGTGTGTGTGTGTGATACCTGGGGGGTCATCTACCTGGGAGTGGGAGTGGTAGGGAGAGGAGAGAGGCTTAATTAACGTAGGTTTGAGAGGTACGGCGCGGCATCTCATTTTCACACACACACACACACACACACACACACACACACACACACACACACACACACACACACACACACACACACACACACACACACACACACACACACACACACACACACACACACACACACACACACACACACACACACGTCATAAACAGTGAGTAAATGAATGCTCGTCTACCAGTTCTCATCACTGTCTTTGTTGGAATGTTTATTGTAGCTTTCGCTGGACTGCCCTGCCTTGAACTTGACCTACCTTGCTTACCACGAGTATATATGGTACAAATGCTAGTTTTTATGTATTTATTTTCTGGCTTAGGGTAACAAAAAAAACGAAAAAAAAAAGGCTCTCTGAAGATGCCATTCCCAAAAGAAAGGTGTTAAAAAGAATATCTAAAATTACGATAAGTGTTTGAAACCAGAAAGTAACGTTTGTAAAGAAAATATAGTATGCATTAAGAAAGTAGTGGTTTTAAGGATTTATAAAGGTTTAAGTGGATATAAGAACATAAGAGGATAAGGGAAGCCATCAGGCCTACACTTGGCAACCTTCCATGAAAATATACCTGTCTATTTCCACCAATCATCCCCATCTATGAATATATAATCTTTTAAAGCTCCCTAATGATTTGGCACTAACAACATGATTACTGAGTCTATTCCATTCACCTACCACTCTATTTCAGAGCCAATTCCTTTTCCTATCCTTTGATACATCCAATTCTATCAAATTTGAACCCATTATTGATACATTCTTTTCTTTTTCTTTTTCTTTTCTTGTATGTCATCTCACTTGTTGGAAGTATGCCAGATGTTTGAGAAATATATAGAGAAGAAATGGATTCATTGCACATGATTGCTGGCTACTGATTGTGTATTGTAACTCTTATGGCTGCCTTGATAATTAGAATACCGGTTAGGAGTGTGGCCATAACTATTGTTGTTGTTGTTGTTGTTGTTGTTGTTGTTGTTGTTTTTCTTCTTGTTGTTGTTGCTGCTGTTGTTGCTGCTGCTACTGCTGCTGCTGCTGCTGCTGCTGCTGCTGCTGCTACTGCTGCTGTTGTTGTTGTTGTTGTTGTTGTTGTTGTTGTTGTTGTTGTTGTTGTTGTTGTTGTTATTAATCAGTATCATCACAATTGGTATTACTTCAACCACTACTACCACCACCACCATCATCACCGCCACTACTACTACTACTACTACTACTACTGATAATAATAATAATTATAATGCCACTGCCATCACCATCACCACTACCCCAACCACCACCTCTACCACCACCACTACACAATGAAGCTACGACGATAAAACAGATGTCACCTTTTCCTTCAATATAACAATGATAAAGCAGGAAACATATGAACACGTATATCGAGTCTTGGCGTGCGAGGGAGGGAGGGGAGCGAGCCAAGCCACGAGTAAGGGCCAGAGCAGATTAGGTAGGCGTCTCTTCAGTCCTGGTGCGTTTGGTAATCGACAACCAGCGTTCATCATCCTAATGGGCGAGCGAGTGGCGAGTGGCGCAGAGCACTGGCGTCCTCTGCCTCCTCCTCTTCATCAATGCAGGACTCCAGTAACATGCCTGACTCTCGTTTAAACTCGTCCCGATGAGTTGGACATTCCCAAGAGTCTCAGAAGCACTTCAAGAAATTACGAGTGTTCTCATTTTAAAACCTACTATTTTTTTTTTTTTTTTGACTTATTAGATGGCATTATTTTTTCATGTAATGTTTGATAAAGCGGTAGTTATTTCTTGACTCACTTGATTCAGCGATGCAAAAGAGTTGTAATGGACTTGTGTGAGAGTGAACGCGTCGTTGCGTTTGCGTGTCATGAGCAGTGCAGTGACCATCAGGGCTATATTTGTCCGCCTCATAAAGAGTGCAGTGGTGGCGTCGACAGTCTGGTGCAGTGCGTTATGAGACGAATTTAGACCGGGAGATAGACAGAAACATTGACAGGTGGAGACAGACGGATAGACAGATATATATGAAGGTGAATAAAGAGCCGGATAGAGAGATAGACAAACGAGTTGACACACACACACACACACACACACACACACACACACACACGTGCCAGACAGGAAGAAATCCTCACATAGTTAGTTCAGCCTAACTTGACGGATAATGCCCACCCCACTCCTTCGCTTCTTGACACGTGATTGGCCAGACAGGAAGATAAGCCCCGCCCTACATCGCTATTCCTGTTCTTGATTGGTCAGTATTTGCAGTACAATGTATCTGAACTCGCCTTGCCATGTGGAAGGAGACGGGCCATGTCCATCAAGCTAATCCAATCACACAATAGTTACGGAAACACTTGCTAACTGGCTGGAGGAGGAATGATGCATTACCCTAGTGTTATGTAACTGGTCTTCCCTTGAGAGATACGGAAGCACTGTGTAGCTCCGGGAAGTGATGCCATGTTGCTCTCGCTGCTGTTCTTAGGTTACTGCTAGTGATCCTTCTCTTAGCGGTTTCTTCTAGCGGGTTGTGCAAGTTAAGGAAACACTGGTATGGAAATAATGTTGTGATAATGTTATTACTGCTACAGATAAATACAGATGCCGGATATTACAACGTGCTTCTCTTATTATTACTATTGTTAAATGTTTGGTTAGGAAGATAATGACATTGTAATGATCTTTCTTGGTACTTCTACTACTAGTACTACTACTACTTCTTCTTCTTCTTCTTCTTCTTCTTCTTCTTCTTCTTCTTCTTCTTCTTCTTCTTCTTCTTCTTCTTCTTCTTCTTCTTCTTCTTCTTCTTCTTCTTCTTCTTCTTCTTCTTCTTCTTCTGCTACTACTACTACTACTACTACTACTACTACTACTACTACTACTACTACTACTACTACTACTACTACTACTACTACTACTACTACTACTACTACTACTACTGCTATTACTACTACTACTACTACTACTACTACTACTACTACTACTACTACTACTACTACTACTACTACTACTACTACTACTGCTATTACTACTACTACTACTACTACTACTACTACTAGCCACCGAAAATTACTGGTAATAAACCATAGCTATGGGTAACATGAAGCTACTGTTATTGCTAATATATACAAGAAAGAACATTTCACTACAGCCACCACTCCTGGAATACTAGATCAGTGCGAACCTCCTCTTAAGGGACTGCTCCGCTTCTACAGTAGCTGCCGCGGAATCACTCAGATAGTAATGGGCGGTACTTGTCTGTTCGGTTACGATTTATAGGTGCAAGATTCTGTGACCCTCATCTTGCATTGATAACGAAGAGCCAAGGTCACTAAGGTTACCAGAGGGTGTGTGTGTGTGTGTGTGTGTGTGTGTGTGTGTGTGTGTGTGTGTGTGTGTGTGTGTGTGTGTGTGTGTGTGTCTCACGGGTTTCTTTCCATCTACTTTGTCTATTTTGATCCGATCTTTCAGTCTGTCTCATCTCTGTCTGACCCTATCCGTCCATATACTCACGAGAAGCAGCAGTACACACACACACACACACACACACACACACACACACACACACACACACACACACACACACACACACACACACACACACACACACATATGACCTTTAACATCTGGACGGCGGCACCCTCTTTCCTCCCCCGGCACCTCTTCATCGGGCAGCCGGCGTCTCCCTGCAGCGGTGACCGTCCGTGAAGTTTAAAGAGGAGGTGGCAGTAAAACTAGGAAAAAAATGTGCGAAGGGATATATTGAAGCCATTTATGTGGGGTTAGTAGGCTGATCCTCGGCCGTGCGGTGCCATGAAGGGACCTATTGGACAATGCGCACACACACACACACACACACACACACACACACACACACACACACACACACACACACACACAGTCGTGCGGCCGTACTGTGTGTGTGTGTGTGTGTGTGTGTGTGTGTGTGTGTGTGTGTGTGTGTGTGTGTGTGTGTGTTTCCTCCTGTCGTTTGGTTTTGTCTGTGTGACCTGTAGCGTTGTACTATACATGTTTCTCTGCCTCTCTCTCTCTCTCTCTCTCTCTCTCTCTCTCTCTCTCTCTCTCTCTCTCTCTCTCTCTCTCTCTCTCTCTCTCTCTAGCTGATCGGGGGCGTGCACATGGCGAGGCTCGTGTCAACAGTGCCAAATTCCTGGAATGTAATAATGGTAGAATGACGTGCTAATGGCAATACAAAGAGTAACGTTATCGCGAGGCTGACGTCACCACAACACCACAAATCACAGGGACCGTCAGTGTGATCCATCGTGACGTCATATTGCGAGAATCCAGAGCAACACGTGTGGTGCAAGTGACCCTTCGTTACATCACCGCCAGTCCCTTTATTAGACTTCGCCTCCAGGGGCCGCGGAGTGTCGGTTAACTGAGAAACGAAGGGAATGTTGACACAGCACGACTCCCACGCCCGTTGTGAATTAGGAGAGGGGACGAGTGGGCGATGCTGTGCTGGGGGTGAGCGCTGGGAGGAATAGGTGAGTGAACGCCTGGGCGGACTCCAAGTGAAGGAAGGGGATGAGGAAGGAACCGTAAAACATTGTGAGCGAAAGGAATGGGTGTGAGAAACTGCTGCGAGGGACGAGTATGAGAGAGACTGATGAATAACTGAAAGGTTTGGGCAAACATATGAAGACACTGTGAATGAAGGGGATGAGTGAATCTAGGGGACGGGATGAAGAAGGAACCATAAAGCATTGTGAGTGAAAGGAATGGGTGTGTGAAACTGCTGTAAGGTAAGGGAAGATGAGTGGCATTGATGAGTAAGTGAAAGGGATGAGTAAACAGAGACAATATGAATGAAAGAAATTAGTGAATGGAAAACTAAGAGGGGCGTGAATGAGAGGAGGGAATGATGATAAGGCCTTATGAGTGAAGGTATGAGTGGGGAGACAAAAAAAAATGTTGCTAATGAGAGAAAGTGTGAGGTGTGTTGCTAGTGAGAGGAAAGTGAAGTGTAATGTGATGTACGTGAAGTGAAGGAAGGGAGAAGGAGCCAGTGAAGGGGAAGAAGAAAGGAAGTGATGGGAACGTGCTGTGCCCCAACTATCTCTGGGAGAAGAGAGGGAGTGAAGGGCACAGCCACGATCCAGCCATGGGTGGAGTCTAGGCTTGAATTATAGACCTGGAGAGGTATTGGAAAGGTTGTGTGTGTGTGTGTGTGTGTGTGTGTGTGTGTGTGTGTGTGTGTGTGTGTGTGTGTGTGTGTGTGTGTGTGTGTGTGTGTGTGTGTGTGTAAATATGAACGCTGCAACGTAGATGTATACAATCCTAACACACACACACACACACACACACACACACACACACACACACACACACACACACACACACACACACACACACACACACACACACACACACACACACACACACAAACACACACAGGAACCAGCACCAGGAACACGGACAATGCCAAAAACAAGCAGGAGGTGGAATGTCCTCACTTCACCTGCTTCAGCCCTAAGAGGAAGGGGAAGGATAAAAGGAGGGAGGGAGGGAAGGCCACCTAACAAACCAACACCAGCACTGAGGCGAAGCATAAAATATTTGCCACGAAATGGAGGCACTGGCGCTGCGGCATCGCTGTATTTATTCGGTCGGCAAATGTTTAGATGCGACGCACAGACCTCTACACCACCTCTATCTGGGACAAGAAGAGGGGGAGGAAGAGGAGGAAGAAGAAGAGGAGAAGGGGAAGAAAGAAGGAAGAGGATCAAGATAAGGAATAACGAAAAGGAAGTTCTGTAGATTCCGATGTCGAGGGGAAAAGGAAAAAAAAAAAAAAAAAGAGAACAAGGGTTAGCTGAAATATTCCTTTGTGTTTCAAGGTTTTTGTTGCCGTCGTCTTGTCGTGTGTTCGTATGAAGTTCACTGTTATTTTCCTTTACTGGGAAGGAAGGGCGAGCGAAGAGAGATACCACCGATATTATCTGTGTCGCTGCGTGCAGCCCGTTGCTTCTTTGGACACATTGTTAGGGAAGGAAAGCGTGAGCTGGAAGAATGCTGAAGGCGTTATGTGGCCTCTTAGGGAATAGCAGAGGAAGTGCAAGGAGGAGGAGCAGGAGGAAGAGATGGAAGAAAAGGAGGAAAAGTGTTATATACAATTACATAGAAAGAACAGGCATTAGGAGATAGAGAATTAAACTGTTCATATTTTTTTTTTATTCTTCTATTCCTGATTCTTTTTAGATTCGGTATAGTGTACGGAAATTTTGTTTTTATTTATTTTTTTTGTCCTAGGATAGTTCCTTGGTCTTTCTGATACATAAAGAAACATCAGTGTGACCTGAGCTTCGTCCTATTACAAGTAAAACATATTTTGGACAAAACAGGGCGGAAGAGGAGAAAAAGGAGGAAAAAGGTGCGAAGAGTTTAAAGCCACAATGTTGCAATCAAATTACCACTACAGCTTCCCTATCACTCAGCTTTAGTGCTCAGCCGTGACCTTCGTTCTCAAAAACCCTCGTAATTCTGTAATCACGAAAAAAAAAAGAAAAAAAAAAAATCCACAGCAAAACAGTTTACCCATAATACGACATTTTTTACACGTATTTTTGTACTGAACTCTCTTAAATACTTTTGTAGCTTAGAAGAGACTAAGTTAATTTTCCATTCTATATTTTTTCTTCTGAGCCCGTGTAAATAGTTTCCTGATAAAGCTCTGAACGTTAACAAAAGGCGACCGTAACCGTGAAAGGGTTTAAAAAGAACTGCTAATTAAAAACGAATTTCAAGGGAAAGAAATGTGGGGGCAGTGCAGCAGCCTGGGACATACGTATTACGACACACAGAAGAATGACGAAGACCAGCCAGGCATTCTTCTCTGAGCAAAGCAGGCAAGCCGTAGGAGTAAAAGTAAAGGTAAGCAGATTGTTCCATTCTCTCCCATTAAAGGGGATGAAAGAACGAGCTGGGGCGGCGTCGTCCTGCATCAGGGATCGGTCCAGGCAAGGCTGCAATATGTATACTAAGTCCACTACAGCCTAGACTTGATACGCACACACGGGAGGGACGGCCACTTTTGTTACTTTTCGATGACCGTGATGACAGACGAGACGAGAGAGCGTTGTAATCTGTGTGTGGGACAGAGAGAGAGAGAGAGAGAGAGAGAGAGAGAGAGAGAGAGAGAGAGAGAGAGAGAGAGAGAGAGAGAGAGAGAGAGAGAGAGAGAGAGAGAGAGAGAGAAATTCATTATGCAGAGGAAACAAGAGAAACTCGATTGCTCTCACATAAAAAAAGAGAACCGGGGGAAGTTAATCAATGAATAATAACTTGCTGTCATTTGATATTCGGGATTTTACGTGAGAGACGTTTAATACGTGGCCTCACGTGGACAAGTGTAATAGTCGGTGACATTTCAGGGACATTTCGGGTTGAACATAATATCCAGTATATTTTTCCACGGCTTAAACTGCTACTTATTCCAACATATTAGTTCTGCTTCCAGCACATACCGAGCTGTGACGTTTGAGATTTCTGTGATACCACGAAAAATAGAGATTATTTTCCTTGTACTACCTGAGGGAAATTTAATATTTTTCCTTTTATCACACGTGGAAGATGTGCTCATGTGGTTAAATGCGTGTGTGTGTGTGATTACATACACTGCATGTGTGTGTACATAAGAACATAAGAAAACAAAGGAAGCTGCAAGAAGCCATCAGCCGTTGTCTAAGACAAACCTGCCTATTTCCATCTGTCATTCCCATCCTTCAATTTGTCCAATGTTTTAATGCTCTCTGGTGTACTGTGTGTGTGTATGTGTGTGTGTGTGTGTGTACAAAACGTTATTGTTTTTTAATTAGGCTGGACAAAAACGAGAAGTAGTAATTTTTTGTATTACTTGTGTTTTTATTCAACAAACTACTACTACTACTACTACTACTACTACTACTACTACTACTATTGTGTGTGTGTGTGTGTGTGTGTGTGTGTGTGTGCAAGTACAAGGTGAAGTGAGCACAGGAGGTGGGGTGTTTACAGATGTTGCTTCTCTAGGCAGGGGCGCCGCGTCTGGGGAGTGTAGGGTGTCTAGAGAATGCGTGGCGAGGCGCCGGTGGTGGCAAACCTACCTCGTATTGTGGAATTTTATGTTATTGGTTTTCTGTTTTTGTCCCGAGAGAGAGAGAGAGAGAGAGAGAGAGAGAGAGAGAGAGAGAGAGAGAGAGAGAGAGAGAGAGAGAGAGAGAGAGACAGTTTGTAATAGTTGGATAAGGAATGGTTGTAACTTTACGTACGAATGTCGTTGTATCGGCCTGTACCCCTCGTCCCCACTTCTCTCTCTCTCTCTCTCTCTCTCTCTCTCTCTCTCTCTCTCTCTCTCTCTCTCTCTCTCTCTCTGTGTAACTCAAATGAAAGCCACCTTCCTAGTAAATTACAGATGCAGATGTATTGATTCAACCCTTTGGGCGAATGGAAACTTTTGCTGCAGACTCGGCCAAAATTTCCATTGCACGCGTGTTTGCTGCTGACAGGTCGCGAGCACACACACACACACACACACACACACACACACACACACACACACACACACACACACACACACACACACACACACACACACAGTTAATAAGGGCCTTAGGAAGCATTATCAGTACTCGAAGTCACTGTTAGAGCAATGAACTGTCTGGGCTTGTGTACTGAATAGCAATGTTACCTGGTTTCAGACACACACACACACACACACACACACAAAGGAAGAGGGAGGCGGAGAGAACTCATTGGAGAACCTGAGAAACAGCTCCCACCGTAACGCTGTATATTACCTAAGCCTGACGTGGGGCTTCATAAACTAGCCTTTAACTACCTCCCTGTGTTCTAAAATGTCCACCGTGAAAGTTCAGTGATTAATCGTTGCGACTAGAGAGCGCGGGTATACCTTACCTCGCCCCCTTTAAACTTACCCTTATCTTGCCTCCTTATCCCCAGCCAGTCATTGCCCACCACTAATACAAGGTCCGTTAAGAGTAATTTGATGGGGAAGACTCGCGAGTTTCTATTTAATAACCTAACGTCGTATTATGTTCTTTCCCGGAACGATCACGATTTACATTTTTCATTGTGGACGAGAGTGAGAGAGAGAGAGAGAGAGAGAGAGAGAGAGAGAGAGAGGAGAGAGAGAGAGAGGAGAGAGAGAGAGAGGAGAGAGAGAGAGAGAGGATGAAAGGTTTTTAAAATAGAACGTGAGACAAAGTGACCCTTTAAATCCCATAAATATTGTACTTACTCGTGTTGGGAGAGAGAGAGAGAGAGAGAAAGAGAGAGAGAGAGAGAGAGAGAGAGAGAGAGAGAGAGAGAGAGAGAGTGTGTTTGGCAATCAAGTTAATGAATGATATGCATCACGGACAGCAAGAGTTCAGTCGCCAAGGTTGCTTGTCTCTGTCTCTTGCTTTTTTTTTTATTTCATCTCTTTTTCCTCCTCTGTCTACTCCACTTCCTCCTCCTCTTCCTGTGTGTGTGTGTGTGTGTGTGTGTGTGTGTGTGTGTGTGTGTGTGTGTGTGTGTGTGTGTGTGATGCTGTGCGTGGGGCGTCTGGTTCTGAGTGATGCGGTGGGAACGGAGGCACTGAGTGCTTGCTAAGGCGGCCTGCTGGTTGTCTCGGCCTGATCGCCACACTGCAAGGTTCTTAGTGCTCTCAAACTCGCAAAGGCAGCGGGCTTATGAAATTTTCAGAAAATTTTTTTTTTTTTTAGTAGAATTTTGCCAAAACTCATTCACGTTTCCTTTGCAGGTGTTGAAGAATATATTACGTAAAGCTTCTGTTATTTTGTAACTTTATTTGGGATAGTTTGGGAATTGCTTGTCGACTGACTTTCATCTTTACAAAGTGCGAGGCATGAATCAGTGACCACAGACCTCACAAAGTGCTTCCTGATTAAGCGAAAGAGTTTTTCTACGAACTTAACGAAAATGTGAATCACCTCAAGGTCCACGTCAGGTGTCGGTCCGGCCGTGTGAGGGGGAGTGGGGGCAGCCCGCTGCCAACCATGGTCGGGCTCTGTGATGCTGGGCGGGGCGGGACGGGCCACAAGGTGATTTACAATTCCTGGTTATGACATGAACTGGGCGTGATGCAGCCACCAGTGACATACCAGGTATTCTGATGCAGGTGGACACGAACACGCCAGAGGAGTGTTTGCGTGAAAACTGCTTGTGTCTGTCTCATTTCTACGCTGAGCGTCGTGTGTTGTGTGTTTGAAAAAAGAAGTGCCTTATGTGAAAAAGTGTTGAAAAAAGTTGACACGTTTATTGATAAAGGATAAATGTTTGTGTGGCGCGTGAGTGAGGTGTACTGAGTGCTGTGACGTGGTGTGCGCCGCGTCACAATGTCCCCAAGAGACAGGTAGAGCATCCAGGAGCCGCCGCCATGTCCATGCACGCCTGCTTCGCCAAGCTTGTGTGGTAAGTAAGTCACAACCTCGCCTTATCGGTAGCCTGGCCCCGCGGCGCCTCCATGCTGAGGGAGCCACGTCACCGCCTGTATTAGACTGAGTGACTGACCTTCCAGCCGCCCTGCCACTGTTTCCTGCCTGTCCTTGTGGCTTTCATCTGCATGTATAATTATATTCTGTCTACTGCATGTATTAATGTAAACACACACACACACACACACACACACAGACAGAGAGAGAGAAAGAGATAGAGAGAGAGAGAGAGAGCAGAGAGAGAGAAGAGAGAGAGAGAGAGAGAGAGAGAGAGGAGAGAGAGAGAGAGAGAGAAGAGAGAGAGAGAGAGAGAGAGAGAGAGAGGAGAAAAAGTAGTAGAAGAAGAAGAAGAAGAAGAAGAAGAAGAAGAAGAAGAAGAAGAAGAAGAAGAAGAAGAAGAAAACCCTAATCAGAGGTTAGCGGAGGTCACGAGGCGAGTGGGAAGTGGAGTCGAGGTGAGCATGAGTAAGGATGTGCAGGTTTGGATGTTTTCTTGTAATGCGTGCTTGTCTTACTCATGCACGTACTAATAAACAAGTGTGTACGCGCGTGTGTGTGTTTGTGTGTGCTGGCTCGTTCTGTCATGCACCATCAATACCAAGATGCTGTTATTGTGTCTGTGTGTGAGGGGGAGGGGTCATCTTTTCTTAACACAGTACTTCCTCTCTTTCCTCTCCTGTTTTCATCGTCTACTTCGTCGTCGCCTTCCTCAGACAACACAGGGACACAAGTAGGTAAAGGAGTCGCCAAGGAGTCAGTAGTTCTACACGTGGCAGTTCTTGTGTGAGGCATAGCTATCTAGATTCCCACAAAAACTCGTACGTCACCACGGGGACTCCATACCACCCAGCAGAGGACAGTCACCTTACAACCTTACAACATTCTAATTTTTATCACCAGTGGAAAGAAAAATACTAGTAAAGTGATATTTCTTTTTCCTAAGTTCTTTTAATTCTTGAGAAAACGTCATATTTTTTATAACTAACTGGATATTAAGAAAAGGTTACGTATTTTTTTTCACATGGAATTATACAGCATATATAATAGCTTTACCAGGCGCTTACATCATCAGAGGCTTGTTTCTTGGTGCTCATAATTTTTTGTAACGATTTTAAAACTTTCCAAGTGTATGTTAATAGTGGCGTTAACATTCTCTCTCTCTCTCTCTCTCTCTCTCTCTCTCTCTCTCTCTCTCTCTCTCTCTCTCTCTCTCTCTCTCTCTCTCTCTCTCTCTCTCTCTCTCTCTCTCTCTCTCTCTCTCAAGTCTAGGGGTGTTTTCTGCTATTACAAATGTTTTCTTTGCTAAGCCTTACGGTGTGTGTGTGTGTGTGTGTGTGTGTGTGTGTGTGTGTGTGTGTGTGTGTGTGTGTGTGTGTGTGTGTGTGTGTGTGTGTGTGTGTGTGTGTGTGTGTGTGTGTTCTCATCTTCCTCGTGAATTGCGGAAGGATGCCATCATCTTTAATCAACAATTTTTTTTCCTTTTCCTTCCTCTGCATCTCTCTTATTTCCATCAGGAGCATGCCATAATTATTCTCCTCCTCTTCCTTCCCTCCCTCCTTCTTTTTCTCCTCCTCCTTCTCCTCCTCATCCTCCTCCATCTCTTCTTATTCCATACGCACTTGGATTGACTAGCCCTTCGGAAAGAATACATAAGTAGATAAGTGATATGATGAGTATGCTTGCCCTGCCACACGCCGCACCTCCAGAGCATGAGCATCGAGTCTAACGGCGCGCTCCGACCTTGAGGTAGAAAGGAGAGATAAAAAAAAAAAGAGAAACAGTAACAAGAAAAGTGTTGGTGGTGTGGAGGAGTTTGCCGCTAGTGGACCCTTCTCCCTTGCTTCCTCCACCCCCACGTTCCCGTCTTCACCTCTCTCTCTCTCCTGCTCTTGCTGTCGCCCCCAACCCTCCGTCTCTCCGCCGCCTTGTCTCCTCCTCCTGGGTTCATCCTCCTGCTCTCATCTCGCCCTGTTGCTCAGTCATACCTTGCTGCTCGATGACTTTCCTGGCTACTCCTACACTTCCATACCTGATTTTATTTATTAATTTTTTATGTAAGAGGAGCTCAGACAAAGGGTTATAAAAAGGGTAAAGTAAAGAAAGAAGGCACACTGAGGTAAAATTCCATGAAAAAAAGAGCCAAAAGGATTATCTGGAATTGGAGAAGTGTCCTGAAACCTCCCAAGCCTGAGATTATCCAGTTAATATAAGCATAACTACAACTCTTAGTGCAGCTTAGTGTTGTGTAGGCTTGGTGTCTAAAAGCTATATACTTAAATTTGATTCCTGTCTCAGTCGCAGTCTCTCGCATCTTCCTGGCTATACTGTTCTTCTTTCCCTTATTGTTTCTTACACTCTTATCTCATCCTTACAGTCTCTTAGCCCACTACTCAACTGGCCAGCCCTTTGTCACTTCTACAACCTTACTCCTTTACTCCAGCCTCACTTCCACTTACCACATCTTCATCTCCACAGTTTTATCCCTGTTACAATCCTATTTCCCATAACCCAATCCTCTTCTTGACATATCTTACCCTCTCGCCCCAGCAACCTGATCCTTCTTACCCACGCATCCTTAACCACACAGCCTCGCTCACTCACAGCCACACCCTTGTCACCTCTACACTTCAATACCTGTCCCTCTCACAACCTCACAACCTCACCAGGCATCTATTTTATCCTCACATCGCCCACATTTCACTCCCAAATTCTCTCTCTCTCTCTCTCTCTCTCTCTCTCTCTCTCTCTCTCTCTCTCTCTCTCTCTCTCTCTCTCTCTCTCTCTCTCTCTCTCTCTCTCTCTCTCTCTCTCTTTTCTCATATCGTCCTCCCGTCACTTCTCGTCCTTCTGCCGCCCGCGTGTCGCCTTGATCCTGGTTTTCTCCTCCCCTGCGTCACCAGAAATGCATCCCTTCCCTGAATTCCTCGGAGTCACGTTCATAAATATTGCCTTCCTCGTAAAGCTATGTGGTGAAAGTCTTGCTAAGCTCACCGCTCCATAAGGCTTATGTTGAGAGAGAGAGAGAGAGAGAGAGAGAGAGAGAGAGAGAGAGAGAGAGAGAGAGAGAGAGAGAGAGAGAGAGAGAGAGAGAGTTTTTATAATATTTTTCACTGACATCAATAGGCGACTCCTGGAATAACATGAGACGTGTGTGTGAGTGAATGAATGAGTGAGTGAGTGAGCACATTAGTGAGGGGATAAAATTAATTAAGGTGAAGGCCAGGAACCGATTAGGACGTGAGCGAGTGGGTGGGTGAGTGAATCAGTCAGTCAGAGAATCAGTCAGTGAGTGATTGAATGTGCGAGTGAATGAGTAACTGAGTGATCGAGTGAGTGAAGAGACAAAATTAATTCAGACGAAAGCCAGGAATCGATTGGGACGTGAGTAAGTGGATGAATGAGTCAGTGTGTGGCTGAGTGTGAATAATTGAAGGGGTGACGTGAACAAAGATGGAGGCAAGAGAAAGACAAGGTTAAGAAGTGGAAGCTTTATCACGTCTGAGAGAATGGATAGTTTTCGTGGCCAGCTGAGATTATAAGTGACAGTAAAGGAGGAGGAGAAAAGGAGCGGAGGAGGGAAAAGGGGAAAAATAATGGGGAAGGAGGAAAAGGAAAACGTAAAGAAGCACGAGGGAAAAAAGGGAGAATAAAGAGGAAAAATAAAGAAAGGAGGAAGAGGATGTAAGAACAGAAGGAAAGGGAAAAAAGTAAGAGAGGAAAGGAGAGAAAGAAGAAAGGAAGGGGAGAAGAAGTACTGGATGTATTTCTTTATATGGTTTCTGTCTTTCCTTCATTCTTATATTTCCTTTTCCTATTTTTCGTTCAGTTATTTTATTCCTTAACCTCTTTCTTTCATTCACTTACTTTTTCCCAACTCTCCTGTCATAATACATTCCTAACTCGTTTATTTCTCCCTTCCTTTCTTTCCAAAAATCTTTCTTTCCATCTTTTCTTTCGTGAAACTAACCTAACCTAACCTAACCTAACTAACCTAACCTAACCTAACCTAACGTAACCTAAACTAACTTAACCTAACCTAACTTTTAATCAGCTGCAAAAGATTCACCATAGAACAGGTGGAAAAAGGAACCTGACATTACCTGTATTTATTATTTACCTCACCTGTCCTTTACCTTTTAATGAGGCAAGAGAGTTTGTACGTTGATGGACAGGAACATATATATATATATATATATATATATATATATATATATATATATATATAGAGAGAGAGAGAGAGAGAGAGAGAGAGAGAGAGAGAGAGAGAGAGAGAGAGAGAGAGAGAGAGAGAGAGAGAGAGAGAGAGAGAGAGAGAGAGAGAGAGAGAGAGAGAGAGAGAGGCAATGCAATCATTCATGCATTGGGATACATACTCGTATATTTAGTTTTCTATTGATATGAATGACACGAGAGAAGCCCGCTTTTCATACTTTACTGCCAATAGATGACCTTATATCAACATTGTTTTGCTAAGCCCAGACTGATGGATTTGCGATGTTTTATTTGGCTAGGTTTCTATTTATTTTTTTCTTGAGATTATGTCTTCCAAATTTGTCTTTTTTCCTAATGTGTGAAATTGTGCATTCTTATCTCATAGATTTCCTCCTTTCTTTCGTTTGTAATTTGTTCTTGATAGGTTTGTCTGTCTGCTTGTTTGTCTGTGCGTCTGTATGTCTATGGATGTGAGTCTATCTCTCTCTCTCTCTCTCTCTCTCTCTCTCTCTCTCTCTCTCTCTCTCTCTCTCTCTCTCTCTCTACACATCTACAAAACAAAAAATTGCATACATCGTTTACTACATAGAGAAAATTGCCCATGTTTCCCTGTACCATCCACTCTGGCAGCAATATGTACGGTGCTGCTCGCTGTCTGTCACTTCTTTTCACTGTCCCACTCGTCATTACTACGGATTAGAATATTGTGGATGGTTGAATTCAATATGACCTACATAGTCCGTGCGTTTTTTATATATATATATTTTTTTGTATTCAATCATTCCGTGAAATCTGATGATACCGTTTAACATTATGTGGAAAGAGAGAGAGAGAGAGAGAGAGAGAGAGAGAGAGAGAGAGAGAGAGAGAGAGAGAGAGAGAGAGAGAGAGAGAGAGAGAGAGAGAGTGAATGAAAGAGTGAGTGGGAGTTTTATTTTGTTGTCTTTCCTTCATTCTTTTCTCTCCATTTTCTGAGTTTACGTTCGTTTTTTTTCTTTCCTCCTTTTTTTCCATTTTTCTTATTTTTTAATTTCTCCCCTCTTCCATTCTTTGACCCTTTTCCTCTGTTTCCGTTCAGCGCTTGTTTGATTTTTCTTTCTCTTTCTTTTGCCTCTCTTTATTTTTTTTTCTCTTCTTTTTTTTCGTTTACCATTCTTTGAAATATTCTTTTGTGGTTGTTTTTCCTTGCTTAGTTATTCTTCTATTCCCGCATTGCGCTTTTTCTTTCTTTCCTTCCATTCATCCTTTCGTCTTTTATTCCTTTTTTCTCCTTCCATCCCCCCATTTTTCCTTCCTTCTTTTCTTCCTTCCTTCCTTCCTTCCTGCAACTATAATATCTTCTAATCTACCAAGAGGAAGAGGAAGAAAGGGATGAATTAAGGAGGAATTAAGTTAGAGAGGTTAGGAACAAGATTCTAGGCAGGTGGGACAGGCGTGGAGTAAAATTAAGTTTGGGAGAGGGATTCTAGGCAGCCAGGGTGAGATTGGTGAAAGAAGAGAGTTTTATTTGTTACTTTGAGATCATGTCTTACAAATTCATCGTGTTTTTTTTTTCTGGTGTGAAGATATAATGATATAAAACTACATTTGCTTTACTTGGGTTAAATGTTCAGCTTTTTTGTGGGACTAATGTGCTGATATTGTCATAAACACAGCTATTGTTAAGCTTAATCTGCTGTATTTTGTAATGGTGTCAAGTTATATGTAGTCTCGGTTTAAATGTACAGTAACGTGTGGAGGAAGATACAAAACTACATCAGTTATACTTGAGTTAAACGTGCTTGTTTTTCTGGGTCTGATGTGTGAATATGTGGTTAATGCAGCTACTTTTTACTTAATCTGCTGTTGTTTGTGATAGTATTAGGTTACATATGGTAGTCTTCGATGAAGTGTACATTGATGTCTGGAGGAAGATATAAAGCTACATTTGCTGTACTTGGGCTAAATGTGCAGGGTTTGTGTGGTTCTGGGGTGTAAATTTACTAATTTTGGATTTAATTTGTATTTTGGGATGATATTAGGTTAAATAGGATATTCTTGGAAGTAAATGTAGTCTCTTTTCACGGTGTATGTTTAAATATACTGGACTTGAAATGAATATGCAGTTTGAATGTGCTACGGCAGGGGTGGAAGGTGAGGTCCCGTTAGTCAGGAGAGAGAGAGAGAGAGAGAGGGCTGCTGGGTGGAGCGCCGTGAGGGTCAGAAGCTCTGTTCAATTTGTGCTTTGGGTCAGATGGACGCGGCTCATTTGCATACATTAGGATGCTGCGTGAAGGAGCCTGCTGTTGTCTGCCATGGCTGCATTTGGCCAATGTGGTAATGAAAAAGAAAGTGTTTGTGTTATTTGTTGCAACAGTGATACTAGCTTGTATACAGCAGCAGCAGCAACAGCAGCAACAACAACAACAGCAGCAGCAGCAGCACCAGCAGCGGAGGTAGAGAGACTGTGTAAGGAAGGATCTGAAGGAAAACAACTGTCAGAGGACGATGTGTATGACTGAACCTTTAGAATAGGGCTGTCAAAAATTATTATTATTATTATTATTATTATTATTATTATTATTATTATTAGTAGTAGTAGTAGTAGTAGTAGTAGTAGTAGTAGTAGTAGTAGTAATAGTAGTAGTAGTAGTAGTAGTAGTAGTAGTAGTAGTAGGAGTAGAATCAGTAATAGCAGTAGCAGGGGAGGCGGCGGCGGAGCGTCGTCGTCGGCGGGCAACAGCTGCTAGGAGGTCTGTAGTGGCAAGCGGCGTGCTGAGGTCGAGGCAGAGGCTGGCGTGGCCCCGGGCGGCGCGCGGCTTGTAATGAAGTGCCCCACTTAGCGCGGCACTGTTTGCGAAGCCAGACAGAAAAAAACGACCTAATAAAGCCAAAAGGCTTTTCCTGAAGTAATGAGCTGCATTGTACATTTAACGGAACCCGGTAATGAGCGTATACATAATTAATTGCAGAATTATATTGAATAACCGCGCTTAATTA